>NC_066289.1:13000000-13272500 GCF_905404315.1 Leptidea sinapis | reverse complement strand
AAACAAGACATGGATAATATACTGGAGGTTCAGGGTGATAAACGATCTGAAACCGTCCCTAAAAACCTGGACCGTCTCTTAGAAGGTGTTAAGGCCCTTAACGTCAAGAGCGACAAGATGCAAGAGGAAATCGAGCGCCTCACCGCACAGACAACGCGGCTCATGGAGACGCCGCCATCAACCGTTGCATCACCGACCTATGCGGACGTTGCCGCACGAGCTCCGGCCAAATCCGGTCACTCTATAATCGTTGGGAGCACGTCACAGGAGGATTCAAGCGAAAGCGTGCTCAAAAAGATTAGGGTTGCCGTTGATCCTATTAAGACTGGGGCCCGCGTCGATGGTGTCCGCAGGGTCCGAAACCAGCGCGTTGTCATCACGTGCGGGTCGAAGGAAGAAGCGGAAGTTGTGACCGGCCGACTTAAAGAGAGCCCGTCACTCACTTACCAGGAAGTAAAGGGGAAGAATCCCCTCATAATAATCAAGGATGTTCTGGCAGACCTTAAGGACGAAGACGTTCTTTTGGCTCTGACAGCTCAGAATAAACAGCTATTTTCTGGGCTCTCAGAAGAAGAGCAGATCATGGAGGTTAGATTTCGAAGGCGGTGCCGCAATCCTCACGTTAATCACATTATAATGCGCGTAGCCCCGAAGCTGTGGCAGCGGGTGACGGCGGAAGGTTCAGTCCACATTGACCTCAAGCGGTCAACGGTGGAGGACTTCTCGCCAGTCATCCAATGCACTCGCTGTCTGGGATTTGGACACGGTCAACGTAATTGTAAAGAGGCGGCAAGCCTTTGTAGTCATTGTGGAGGCCCTCACCTACGACACGATTGCCCTCACTATATTGTTGGAGAACAGCCATGCTGTTTAAATTGCCGGAGTGCTGGTCTTGAGAAAACGGATCATGGGGCTTTTAGTGTCGAGTGTCCGGTCAGGCGGAAGTGGGACTCCATAGCCCGCCTGAGTGTGACATATTGCTGAGGGACCTGCCCGGTGTACTTCTTTTAAATAATTATATTCTAGTTAAGGTATGGAATATAGCATAGAAAATTAGTAAATAAATGTCAAGTATATAAACTACTAGTAATTTCTTATATCTATTTTTATTACAATATATACATGTTATGTTGAAAATATATACTGATTAATTGCAAATTATAAAATCAAAATATAAAATCAATTGAAAAATATTAGATCTCAAATTGATACTTTAAACATTTATTGTATAAAACAAATTGACACCAACACCGATATTCCGTTACATTGTAGGTGTTTTTCCCTTTTCTTATTTATATTATAAAACTCAAATGTATCTTTTATTATTATATTCATGTACTAAAATTATTAAAATATAAGTGATTGCTTTTATATATAGTCATAAATTGTATAAAATAGTGAAATAATTATAAAACACATAGGTTACACAAATTGAGTAGTAAGTACATTTATATTTGTAGATATATATAAAATTAATTGAAAAATGTTACATTTCAAACTGATATTTTAAACTTTTACTGTATAATACAAATTGACACCAATCTATTGGATATTGAGTTACATTGTCGGTGTTTTTCCTTTTTCTTATTCCTACTATAAAACACAAAAGTATCTTTTTATCATCTTATCCATATACTATAATTATTAAAATATAAGTGATTGCTTTGTAATACAGTCATAAATTGAATAAAATAGTGAAATAATTATAAAACACATAGGTAAGTCGCCAATTGATAAAAAGAATAATATAAAAAAATAATGTCTGTATATATAAAGAGTATACTAAGAGTATATATTAAGAGAAATAGAGGTGTAAATTTATATTTGTAGATATTAAGTAACTAAGAACATAAATTATGTTTGGTTTTCAGACATATTACAGTTTTGCATGTGATTATAACAAATGTGTCAATGTGTTAAAAATGATAATAATAAAAAATGTCTGTAGAATATTAAGGTAAATAGAGTAGTAAAATTATATTTGTAGATATTAAGTAACTAAGAACATAAATTATATTTCGTTTTCAGACATATTACAGTTTTGTATGTGATTATAACAAATGTGTCAATGTGTTAAAAATAATAATAATAATAATAATAAAAAAAAAAGTGTCTGTAGAATATTAAGACAAATAGAGTAGTAAATTTATATTTGTAGATATTCAGTAACTAAGAACACAAATTATTTTCGTTTTCAAATATATTACAGTTTTGTACGTGATTATAACAAATGTGTCAATGTCTATTAATATGTTAGCTTTTAAAAGTTTCTATAGCATTGTATATTTTAAAAATTACTTGGAACCTTGTCAGTCTTACTGCATTAGCTCTTTGTGTTTGTTAAAGTTAAATATGTATTAGTTTTGTTTTATGTTTATGTTAAAAAATTGTGGCTTGTATTAAAACTATAAATGTAATTTATAGTGTGTAGGTAATTGAAACAAATTTATGTAATATATTACACCCACTTAAATATTAATACGCATGAGTACGATGAATTTTGTTGCCCAAAGTGATTGTACTCATGATTAGTTTAAGAGATAGAAAATTCGAAGATTCTTTGTAAGAAGGGAGATAGCCTGGATGCCTATCTATATGGTAATAGATGGACCAGGCATTCGTATCTTGTTATAAATATGATGATGATTTTATGCATAGTAGTATTTTATGTTAACTATCGGTAACTTGTACAGGACTGCCGGTAAAAAAAAAAAAAAAAAAAAAAAAAAAAAAAAAAAAAAAAAAAAAAAAAAAAAAAAAAAAAAAAAAAAAAAATAAAACAAAGAAACCGGCAGTCTCTCACTATCACTATCACTTAAGAAATTCACTTATTTACACGAGAATCTAACTCTACGATATTATATGTAAACTAAATTAGATTCTAACACATATGATCACTTCAGTATCAGCAACAAAAAACAAGAGATAATTGTAACATAGGATCACAACCCCGACCGTTTGATGGTTGGGAAAAAATTGAGCGGAATTTAAAAAAAAAAAAAAAAAAAAAAAAAAAAAAAAAAAAAAAAAAAAAAAAAAAAGCCTAGGCCCTATATCAGGGACCAAGGCAGCTAGGGTAGTCGAGTTTGGGCTCGCCTAAACCGCGATTTGAAGCTCTTTCGATTGGCCCCGGCAGAATTGCAAAATTGTTATTTGTTTTTTAATTATAAGATTTTTTTTAAAATTACTACTTTTGTACAGTTGTTTTAGACTTGTATTTCACCGTGGAATAGCCGTGTTTGGGCTTGTCGGAATCGGGAGACCTAGCTCTACCTATTGGTCACGGTGAAATTTGTACATTTTTTTTTTTGTCTTTGTCTATTAATAAATTGTATTTAATATTTTTTGTGTCTTCTGTTAAATTTGAGTTATCGCTATATTATTAATTGTATATTTTAATTGTTTACTTGTCATCGTTTTAATTGTTTAATCAGCCATGTCAGCGCCCAGCAGGACTTTGAGATCTATCAGAGCAGGCGAGAGGGACACGTTTGCTTCAGCAACGGTCACACGACGGCCATCCTCGGACCCTGGAAAGGTCAAAACAGCAACCACCCGCAGGTCCGAGGCGGGGGAGGTGTCCTCCTTTGCTGGGAGCGAGTTCGGTGCGGGCTCAGGTAGTAAGCCGGGTAGCGCAACCATGGCGCATGCACACCAATGGGAGGCGGGGTCGGGTTTTCACACTCCGCCATCCGGTGGACGATCTAGCAGCGCCAGGGGACCCGAGAGCCCCACTTCCGCTCTCTTAAAGGACGCCAACCGGATTTACCAGCGGGCGAAGGACGACCTGGAAAAATCCGGCAATATAAAAGGATCGATCAAAACATCGGTGATCGAAGGCCTCAATTTTTTGTATGAGGCCACACTGCAAGTAAACAGTGTGCGGCGTGACCTCCAATTAGAGGTCGAAAATTTAAAGAAGAGGCACGCAGAGGATATCTCCAGGAGGGAGTCCAGCCACGCGGAGCAGATAGTGCTCCTGACGCACCGGTTGGATAGGGCGGATGTGGGGGGGCAAACGGCGGAGTTGCGGAAGGAGCTGGAGGCACTCCGTCGTGTGGTCGAGTTTGATGTCATCAAACAGATCGACAACATCAAGGCCAGCCCCTCTCCACCCCCCCTGCAGCTGGGCTCCCTGGTGGAAGAACTGAAATCCATGCGTAGGGAGGCAACGGACATGCTTGCGGAGGTGCGAGCTCTGGGAGCAAAGTCATCAAAGCTCCTGGAGGAGCCAGTACAGGCTCAAGCATCACTTTCTTACGCGGCGATGGCTGCCAAAGTGCCGGCTAAGTCCGGCCACTCAATCATGGTAACTAGTGACTCGCCAGAGGACACTAGTGACAATGTTGTCACCAAGATTAGAGTGGCCGTCGATCCGACAAAGACCGGTACAAAGGTGGACAGTGTCCGCAAAGTCCGGAATAAGAAGGTGGTGCTAACCTGCGGCACAAAGAGTGAGGTGGAGGCTGTGAAGAAGCGGCTTGGGGCAAATTCGGGCCTAAAAGTTCAGGAGGCGAGGGGGAGGGACCCGATGATAATCATCAGGGACGTGCTCTCTTGCCTAAAGGACGATGAGGTCACCGCGGCCCTAAAGGCCCAAAACAAAGAGCTATTCACAGGCCTCCAAAAGGACCACCAGAAAATGGAAACATGTTTCCGCCGCAGGTGCCGAAACCCGCACCTCGCACATGTGATCCTGCGGGTGGCCCCTCAGCTGTGGCGTCGCATGGTCGACGGGGGGTCTGTCCACCTTGATCTCAAGAGGTCGAAGGTGGAGGACTTCTCGCCGCTCATCCAGTGCTCAAAGTGTTTAGCCTTTGGGCACGGGCGGCGCCACTGCAAAGAGTCGACTGACCTTTGCAGTCACTGCGGGGGACCACACGTCAGGAGTGAATGCCCCGACTATGTCGTGGGCGAGCCGCCCAGCTGCATTAACTGCCGTCACGCTAAGCTGGACAAGACGGACCACGGTGCGTTCAGCGGTGACTGTCCGGTGAGGCGGAAATGGGATGCCATTGCCCGCCTTGGCGTGAGCTACTGCTGAGGGCACCGCGGTGATAAATCCAGGAGGTCGCGGGCCCAGGGATGCTGCTTCAAGGCACATGATACAAGTAAACCTGCAGCGGAAGCGATTGGCAACCGATGAGCTGATGGCAGAAGCTGTCAGCCAGAAGGTAAGCCTGGCACTGCTGCAGGAACCCTATACAGGTAGTCAAGGTGCCTTGAAGCGATACCCAGGGGTTCGCGTCTATCAAATGGACCAGGGGATAACTAGGACCAACCCCGCAAAGGCCGCAATAGCGGTCTTTGATAAAGACCTCCAGGTAAGGTGTGACCCGAGCCTCCAGTCGGAGAACATAGTGGCAATCACCATAGAGTTCTCCGACTGGACACTTGGAATAGTGTCCGCTTACCTGGAAGGGGACAAACCCCTGGATCCATACCTGGAACGTCTGTCCAGCGTCCGATCCAAGCTGGGAACCTTGAGTGTTGTGATCGGAGGTGACTTCAACGCGTGGAGCCCATGGTGGGGTAGCACGGACGAGGATCACCGGGGAGCTGAATTGGCTGGATACTTTGATGATCATCAGCTGCACATCCTTAATACTGGAACCGAACCCACCTTCCAAGTGGTTCGAGGAGGTCGGCTTTGCACAAGCAGAGTCGACATTACGGTGTGCAGCCAAAGTATCCTGCCAAGGATGGAATCCTGGTGGGAGGACCCCGCTATGGTAAGCTCCGATCACAACGCTCTAAGGATAGGCCTCCGCGCTGGTCGTGCGAAAGCACCCGGCCCAGCACCAACCACTCGGATATATAACACGCGAAAGGCAAACTGGGATAAGTTCCGAAAGGAACTTATCCTACAGTGTATGTCACAGGACAAACAGGGCAGCAACACCACGGCACCCCGCTCCACGCTTAATGTGGACTTTTGTAACATCCGGGGAATTCACTCCAACTTAAACGCCGTCCACCACCACCTTGAGACGTCGCAGCCGGCCTTGTGTTTCCTTACGGAGAAGCAGAAATCTCGACCTAGCGATACGTCATATTTAACGTACCCCGGGTACAAAATTGAGCATAATTTCATGCCTCATGCCGGGGTATGTGTGTACGTTAGGGAGGATATCTGCTGTCGCCGTCTCGGCAATTTTGAGGGTAGGGGCCTGTCTACTCTCTGGCTCCGCGTAGATTTAGAGGACCGCGTCCGCATCTATGCGTGTGTCTACAGGTCCCATAGTGGTAACGCAGAAACGGATCACCTCATGGGCTGCGTTCAAGCGGCATTTGATGACGTGCTTGCTCAGATCCCCTCCGCTGAAATCGTAGTCTTGGGTGATTTCAACGGGCACAATGCCGAATGGCTTGGATCACGTACCACAGACTACGCAGGGCGATCTGTGCATAATTTTGCATTGGCGTATGGTCTGTCCCAATTGGTTGAGTCGCCGACGCGGCTCCCGGATGTGGATAGCCACATGCCGTCCTTATTAGATCTTCTGCTGACTACACATCCCGATGGTTACCAGGTCTCTGTCGACGCCCCTCTCGGAACGTCCGACCATTGCCTGGTCAGGAGTGTAGTGCCTATCCGACGCCAACGTCGCAGACCACCAGCGACCCGCCGCGTTTGGCACTACAAGTCAGCAGATTGGGATAGGATGCGTTCCTTTTTTGCATCCTACCCTTGGGGCAGGGTTTGTTTCCCTTCGGATGATCCTAGTGCCTGCGCCGTTGCAGTAGCCGATGTGATACTGCAGGGCATGGATATTTTTATACCAAGCTCTGTAGTACCGATCGGTGGCAGATCACAGCCCTGGTTCGATGCGTCAGTTAAAGCAGCATCTGACTGCAAAAAACAGGCGTATCGAACTTGGGTTGCGGCGCTGGGCTCAAAGGATCCGAACTGCAAAGTTCTGAAGAGGAAATATAACCGTGCCTCCAGATTTTTTAAGCGGCAAATCGCCCGTGCGAAATCAAAGCACGTCGTCAAAATTGGCGAGCAGCTTTCCAGTTACCCGACCGGAACACGCAAGTTCTGGTCGTTGTCGAAAGCTGCTCTTGGTAACTTCAACCAGCCGTCCATGCCGCCGTTGCACATGAGGAATGACACCCTGGCCCATACGGCAAAAGAGAAAGCCGATCTCCTGTGCACTCTTTTTGCCTCCAACTCGACTCTTGACGACAACGGAAAAACACCGCCGACCATCCCGCGGTGTCAGAGCTCCATGCCTGAAGTACAGTTCCGACAGAAAACTGTTAGGCGAGCTCTGTTTTCGTTGGACGTCAGGAAGTCGAGCGGGCCGGATGGCATTTCTCCAATCGTGCTTAGAACGTGTGCCCCTGAGTTGACGCCGGTGCTAACGCGTTTATTCCGGCACTCTTATTCAAAAGGCGTAGTCCCTGATTCATGGAAGTCAGCCCTTGTCCATCCGATCCCAAAAAAAGGAGACAGTTCGGATCCGGCAAACTACAGGCCTATTGCGATTACCTCCCTACTCTCCAAAATCATGGAGAGCATAATTAACCGCCAGCTCTTGGTATACTTTGAGGGTCACCAGTTGATCAACGACCGGCAGTACGGCTTTCGCAATGGTCGGTCGACTGGCGATCTTCTGGTATACCTAACACATAGATGGGCGGCGGCTATTGAAAGCAAGGGGGAAGGCCTGGCAGTTGGTCTGGATGTAGCGAAGGCCTTTGATCGTGTATGGCACAAGGCGCTCCTCGCAAAACTTCCATCATTTGGGCTTCCCGAGAGCTTATGCAAGTGGACCTCCAGCTTCCTCACTGGGCGCAGCATACAGGTCGTTATCGACGGTTATTGCTCGAATCCCAAGCCCGTGAACGCTGGAGTTCCCCAAGGCTGTGTGCTATCTCCCACGCTGTTTCTTCTGCATATCAATGATATGTTGGACACCGCCAACATGCATTGCTATGCAGACGACAGCACTGGTGATGCCGTATACACGGGCCATGCAGGTCTCTCTCGGGAAAACGTCGACCAGTGCCGGGAGAAACTTGTGTCTTCTATCGAGTCCTCTCTCGAGAAGGTCGCGGAATGGGGTAAGTTGAACCTTGTCCAATTTAACCCCCAGAAGACTCAAGTTTGCGCGTTTACCACTAAAAAAACCCCATTTGCCGTATCACCGCTCTTCGAGAACACTTCCCTTAAAGCCTCGCCTAGTATCGGAATACTGGGTCTCGAAATCTCGAGCAATTGCCAATTCCGTGGCCATCTGGAGGGCAAAGCCAAACTGGCTTCAAAGAAACTGGGCGTCATAAATAGAGCACGGCAATACTTCAAGCCGGCCCACATTCTAGCGCTCTACAAAGCGCAGGTCCGGCCTCACATGGAGTATTGCTGTCATCTCTGGTCTGGCGCACCCCAGTATCAGCTCGATCCATTTGACCGCGTGCAACGCAGAGCAGCTCGAATTGTCGGGAACCCAGTACTCTGTGAACGGCTGGATCATTTGGCGTTGCGTAGAGACGTCGCTTCATTGTGTGTTTTCTACCGCATCTATCACGGGGAGTGTTCCGAAGAGCTGTTCAACCTGATTCCTGCCGCCGAATTCCACCTTCGCACGACACGCCACAAGTTAGGATTTCATCCCCACCATCTGGATGTGTGGCGGTCCTCCACAGTGCGGTTTTCAAGGAGCTTTCTTCCTCGTACCACGAAGCTGTGGAATGAGCTTCCGTGTGCGGTGTTTCCGGGACGATACGACATGGGTACCTTCAAGAAAAGCGCGTACACCTTCCTTAAAGGCCGGCAACGCTCTTGTGATTCCTCTGGTGTTGCAGGAGAGTGTGGGCGGCGGTGATCACTTAACACCAGGTGACCCGTACGCTCGTTTGTCCTCCTATTCCATAAAAAAAAAAAAAAAAAAAAAAGTTCGAAAGCCGCCAAATCCGAGTGGAAAGAGTGTCGGCCATAACCGCCCCCGAGGACATCGAAAACGTTGTCCTCGAATACCAGGAGGCGGTCCGACAAGCGACGCATACGCTGCGCGGCCCCAACAAGGAGGGAATTCGTCATTCGACAGTACCTAGAAGCTAGGGAGAAATATGAGTCTGCCGCGCAAGCGGCGCAGACCCATAGCTGGAAGGAGTACTGTACCGCGCAAACAGGCGAAAGCCTGTGGGACGGAATCTACAGAGTCCTCCGTCAAAGCTCGAAAAAGCAAGAAGACAAACTTCTTGTGAGAGACGGAGTGACTCTTGATCCCAAGCAAAGTGCAGAACTCCTTGCAGCTACGTTCTTCCCGGACGACAGGCTGGAGGATGACACTCCCGTACATTCTGCAATAAGGAGGGGAGCGGACCGTCCGCTGTGCGAGTTAGCCTGTGCAGCGGATGATCCGCCCTTCACCATTGCGGAACTCAGGGAGGCGGTTCATGACTTCAGTGCTCGCAAAGCTCCTGGATCGGATGCGTTTACGGCAGACATCAGTGCAAAAAGCATTGAGGCAGATGAACGGCTCTTCCTAGAGATAGCCAACAGGTGCCTCGCTGTGGGATACTTCCCGAAGCCCTGGAAGCGTGCGGCAGTCGTGACACTTCCCAAACCGGGGAAATCCGACTACCATCATCCAAAGTCTTACCGTCCGATTGGACTTTTGTCAGTCCACGGTAAGACTTTGGAAAAGATGATGGTACGCCGGATAAAGTGGCACGTACTGCCGACGATTAACCCGGGCCAATTCGGTTTTATGCCACAGCGGAGCACTGAAGATGCCCTCTTTGCCTTGATCGAGCACATCAGAGCTGAGGTCAGGGCAAAGAGGGTAGTATTGATGGTGTCTCTAGACATAGAGGGGGCATTCGACAGCGCCTGGTGGCCAGCTATTAAACATCAGCTGGCCGCCAGGAAATGCCCCCGGAATCTGTACTCCACCGTGTGCAGTTACCTCAATGACCGCGAGGTCATTATTCGTTATGCGGGCGCCGAGTGCGTGAGGCCCACAACCAAGGGGTGCGTTCAGGGATCGATTGGGGGGCCCATATTCTGGAACCTCCTGATTGATCCGTTGCTGGGCGCCCTCGAGGAAGAGGGCCTACGCGTGCAAGCCTTCGCCGACGACGTAGTGCTCGTCTTCTCGGGCTCCTCTCCGGAGACTATCGCGCGGACCGCTAACTCCGTCCTCCGGCGGGTCTACGACTGGGGCTTGGACAACAAGCTGCGATTTGCTCCACACAAGACCAACGCCATGGTGATTACCAAGAAACTGAAAGTAACACCTATTCAGATCACCATGGGCGGCGAAAGTATAAAGATGGTCACAGAAACCAAAATCCTGGGTCTTATTATTGACCACAGGTTGTCTTTTAAGCCGCACGTCGCCGACGTTTGCCGAAAGGCAACGGCCATTTATGGCCAATTGTCAAGGGCGGCCAAGACAACCTGGGGTCTGAACCCAGAGGTGGTGAGGACCATCTACATCGCCGCTGTGGAGCCAATCGTACTTTACGCTTCAAGCGTCTGGGTCCCAGCCGTAGATCAAGTCGGAGTGCGGAAATTGCTGGACGCAGTTCAGCGAGGGTTCGCGCGGAAGATCAGCCGGGCCTACAAAACCGCCAGTTTGAGTGCGGCGCTGATCCTGTCAGGTATCTTGCCACTCGACCTGAGGATCCGAGAGGCGGCAGAATTGTACCGATATAAAAGGGGTGAGGACATTGATGATATGGCAGACAGGAAGGCTGAACAGCGGGTTAGCTTCCTGGATGCTCCCCATCTAGCCCTCGCTCCTGAGGTAGAGTTCTGTTGTCTCGAGGAAACTCAGACCGAGACCGACGTGGTAGAGGTGCAGGATGACCCAGGAGAAGGAGAAGGTTACCTGCAAGTCTACACTGACGGCAGCAAGATACAGGGCAGGGTTGGAGCCGGCATCTCATACAGGCGGCGAGGCTTGGAAGTCAGAGCAAGAAAACTCAAATTGGAGAATTATTGCTCTGTCTTCCAAGCCGAAATGTGCGCAATTTCGAAGGCTATCGAGGACATCTTGAAGATGCCCGACATGAAGGTCGAGATCCTTAGTGACTCCAGGTCGTCGCTGGAGCTGCTAAGGGATCGATCTTCGTTCCACCCGATAGCCTTCGAAATCAAAAACTTGATCCGGCGGGCTCGAGAAATGGGTAAAACCATTCGGTTCCGCTGGGTTCGGGCGCATGTAGGTATTGAGGGGAACGAGAGGGCTGATCACTTGGCGAAGGACGCGGCGCTCCATTCGAAATTGAGGGCTGCATACGATGGAGTGCCGATTTCAACTCTTCGCCGTAAGATCCGAGCCAAGACCCTCGAGGTCTGGCAGGAGCGCTACACCACGGGTCAAACCGCGAGTGTCACAAAAGCGTTTCTGCCGGACGTCGTGGCGTCTTATAAGTTGGTTAGGGAGGACCCTTTCTCCGCTTTGATGGCCCAAATCATCACGGGCCATGGCGGCTTCTCGGCGTATCTCCACCGGTTTGGCCTGAAGGATAGCCCAGTGTGCATTTGCGACGGTCGTACCGACGAAAGCGCATTGCACCTGGTGCTCGAATGCCCCAGGTTCGGCCGGTGGAGATGCGACCTAGAGGTGGAAAGCGGAATGGCCGTTACTGAGGCAAACCTTCCAGCCCTTATGGTGAAGCCGTGGAGAAACGCTCTTGAAAAATTTTGTATAAAAATCCTAGCTGACGTGCTGCCACGAAATGGCAGTAATATAAAAATTAAAATAACCTAGTCCGTAAGTTGTATGTATAAAATGTTAAAAGTCTGTTAGTATAAGTCATGTAGTATTATAAGTATTTGTATAGTCTCATGTAGTATTTGTATAATCAATAAAATGTGTATAATGTATATAAAGGTTCCCTATATCAAGTATAGGGACCTGGATACAACCTTTGTCTGCAAAAAAAAAAAAAAATGTTATGTTAAGAAATTGTGTGTTAAATTATAGTTGTATATTTGAGTAGGTTAATAGTTATAATATGTGCACTTAAAATTTTTTGATTATTGTGTTTAGTCTTAAGTCTTAGTATGTAAGAATTATATAGTTTATAAATAAATGAAATGCCACCCCCAAACCCTGCAGCTCAATGGCAGGGAGGAAGTAGACGTAGCTAGTTCCTCGGCCCTGGGACGCAAGTCGCCAGGGATGGTAGGCCACTAGTTAGTTAAAAAAAAAAAAAAAAACCTAACCTAACCTAACCTAACCTAACCTAACCTAACCTAACCTTACCTAACCTAACCTAACCTAACCTAACCTAACCTAACCTAACCTAACCTAACCTAACCTAACCTAACCTAACCTAACCTAACCTAACCTAACCTAACCTAACCTAACCTAACCTAACCTAACCTTTTTTTTTTTTTTTTTTTTTTAACGAGGAGGAAATACATTTACGTACTACCCCTGTGCACTATGTGGCACAGGGAGTGTGGGACTCAACCACTTAGACCATCTTCTACGTAGCTAGAAGTTGGCCAAGTTTGGTAATACCCACTAAAACCTCCTCGAAAGCAGAGAGTTCCCCTTTTTGAGAGGTTCTCCGGGATCTTTGCAGGGCATTTCACCGGAGAACCTCGGGGAAGAGGCCATCAGTGGCCCTCTACTGGCTGCTAGGGGCTGGGGTTGAGAGGTCTTCTTGGACCCCTCTCACCCTCCTGCCCCGCCCTGCTGCCCTCTGAAGGGCAACTGATGCCCTCTCTCTGTTTCTTTCGGCTTCCTCCTTCTGTAGCATTACGTGCTCGCAGAAGGAGAAAGCCGCCTTCCAGGACTCCTCGCTGTCCAGCATGCTCTTGACCATGCCAGGCAGCGAGAGGTCCTGGCCGATCACTGTCCTCAGGTCTTGACGCCTCGTTTCCCACGCGGCGCAAATCCGGAGGGTGTGATCGGCCGTATCCTCCTCGGTGTCATCACAGTGATGACACCGAGGCGATACCTCCTTCCTCACAACCCGGCACAGATATCGTCCAAAGCAGCCATGGCCCGACAACACCTGTGCCAGGCGGAAGGAGATCTCTCCCTTTCGTCTTTTCTTCCAGTCACTTAGGACTGGAAGAATGGCGCCTATAGTGCGCGCGCCCACTTGGGAGGACTCAAGTTCCTCCCACCACTGCCGCATAATGGCAGCGTCAGCCGCGCGCCTTATAGACGCCTCGCGCTCCCTCCACATTTCGCCGCCCATTTCCGCCTTAAGGCGATATAGGGCGGCGCTCATGCGAGCCTCCAAGGCCCAGGGCGGAGTGCCCGCAATAACGCAAGCCGCATCAAATGATACCGTCCGGTAGCACCTGGCTATGCGGTTCGCTATCACTCGCTGCGGCCTGCGGAGGAGTGACCCATTGCCTTTTCTGTTTAAGGCATCTGCCCAGATGGGGGCCCCATACAGAGCCATGCTCTTCAGGACCCCGCTATACAGCCTCCTGACGCTTTGGGACGGCCCCCCCGCGTTTGGTAATAAACGCGCGAGAGCTCCAGCCGCCCCAATCAATCTCTCTCCGAGGTGCCTGAAGTGCGCCTCAAAGCCCCAACGGCCATCCAGCACAATGCCTAGGTACCTCATGCAGGGGGCCACCGGGACACGCACTCCGTTCACCTCGATGAAAGCGCCAGGGGGTGGGCCAACCTAACCTAACCTAACCTAACCTAACCTAACCTAACCTAACCTAACCTAACCTAACCTGAAAACAATAAAAACAGCACTCAACAAAATAGGGACCAAGGACATAATATTAGGCGGGGATGTTAACGCTTGGAATACATGGTGGGGAAGTAAAGACGTGGACAGCAGAGGTGAAGAGCTGACCGGGTTTCTGGATGAAATAGGATTTACATCCTGAATCGGGGCTCTTAGCCTACCTTCGATGAAATCAGAGGCGACCGAAGATATAGTAGCTGTGTCGATATCACCACCTGCTCGGGGAGTATGCTGAGGCGATTGGAGAACTGGAGATTGGATGACAGCATCTCCTTCTCCGACCACAAGGCAATCCTATTCGAAATAAAATATGAAAAATCCAAAGGTATAGACATTCAACGCACTACAAGAATTTATAATACGAAGAAGGCAAATTGGTCCTCCTTCCGAGATAGACTAAACGAAATTTGGCAAGAAAGGAAACTAAATTTAAACAAAATAGAAATAGTAGAAACAGAATATGTTAATTTTTATTAATAATTTACTTTACTATTTTTTTAACTCCTCCTTCTTTTGCATTTACCGCTTTCCTTATCTTTTCTATCACTTGCTCTCCAGTTTCCATTTCCTCCTTTGATGTTATAATTACTGAGTGTAGTGTCCTCGGCGCCGAAGTTTGTATCTTGGGCGTCGACGCCACCACACTCGCGTAGCTCATTTTGTTCATGTCTTCTTTATGTCTCTCTATTTCTTGTCTGAGTTTTGCCATTTCTTCTTTATTTTCTTTTAGTAGGATGCCATGTTCTTGCATTTTCTTTACTAACTCTACTTCTTCATTTTCCCTAACCATTCTTCTCGCAGTCCTATCTTCAAGCTCCTCCGCGTCCTGTGCTTTTTTCTGTCCTTTCTCCGCTTCTCCTTTATTCATTTTTTGTGATTTTTCTGACTCCTTTACAAGTTCGAAGAGGCGTAATGCTTCTTGTAAGATTACGTTTTTAAGTCCGTCTTAAGGTTGCGCGACTCCTTTATACAAGCCTTTAACCTAATATAGCTCTGGCGAGCGTCGTCTACTATATTTATTAAATCGTCTACTATATTTTATAAAAGAAGAGACAAGTAAATTTGTTGAAGTTGTATAAGTTAAGAATGTATACGTTTGAGTTTTATATATATATGTATGTATAAGTCAAAAACGAGAAGTAACTTAACTAATTTTGTAAAACACGAGTGTCTCCTGTCAGGTTCCTGGAACGTACTTCCAGTTGTCCTGGTTTAAAAGTATCCTAATAGCGGGGTACAATTGCTACAGAGTAAAACTTAAAAATTAAATAAAATAAATTTTTAGACAGTTGTGAGAGGTTGTAAAGATCCTCTCACAATGTATAGCAGCCTTCGCCGAGCCTAACGGTAAAAACCGCACTTCTCTGCGACGCCTAGCAGCTGAGCTAGAACGATTTTTATAATTCCAAAATGGCGGCCAATATGGCGGCGACAAGTCAATTATGCTCGTAAGTCACGTTCCAGACGCCGCACGAAGTCGTGCGATGGCTCACAGAGCTCGGCTCGACTAGCTCTACACACCTGTAATGTGGTCTCTATCTAGTAGAGCTGTCAAATTTTTTAGGTAATTAGCGCATATACCGTATAGAGCGGGCTTGGGGAAGGTCAACACAAAAAACCTCGTCTCTGTACGACCACTGGTTACTGAGTTATGGATGTTTTTACAATTTCAAAATGGCGGCCAATATGGCCGACCTCGTCTTTATTTTTGTTAACTTTTCACCTGGTTGCGCTAATTTACCCGTGATTGGGCTCGTATAATAGATCTTTTAATGACCAGTTCAAATATATACAATTTAATATTATTCCGCTGTTCCCCGATTTTTAATTTAACAAAAACACCTATTTTTAGTCTAAAAAAATTAATTAAAAACTAAAGTATAAAGCAAAAATTTTGAAAAAATTTGATTAGGTAATATTAATGCCAATCTAATTTTTGAAATAGTTTTCATTTATCTAAAACCCTTATTTCTAACCCCTCGTGTTCACCCCGAAATTTCAAAAATTCATGACTCCTAAAATATAACTGCGATAATTTTGAAATTTAAGGCGTTTATAAAGTTAATTAATATCTATTTAAAAATGTAAATAAAAGGGGGGGTCACCGATCGTTTTGATTTTTTGTGAATTTTTGAAATTTCATCTAATTTTTAAAATTTTATAACTTTTGATCCAATAATAATTTTCGAGTTTTCTAAACGGCGGGTGTCTTCTCTTCTTAAGGTTCTTCTTAAAGGGTAGATAGATGCAGTCCAGCATACACGGATCCACGACCTCCACGACCACAGAATAGAACTCGTTAAGGCGCTTCCGGCAACACAAAGAAAGTAATACCTTACAGCGCTTATTCGCGCAGCGTAATTTTTTGAAGTTTTTTAATTTTCACTTTTAGCACTTTTCTGCACTTTGTACTTTCAGAAAATGTATTTAAGAGCTGAAGTTAACACCGTTATATAAAGCGTAAAATTACGCACACTTTGATATGCAGCACTTTGACATTGGTGAAACTTTTACCACTTCTTATAATTTTTCAAAGTTTAAATGTAACAATTTTTGCACGGAGCTCACTTGTACACGAATTCTCGCTTCTGCGGGGGGCAGCGGAGGGTTAGGTTAGGTTAGGTTTTTTTTTTTTATTTTTTTTTTTCTTGTACCTCCGCCATATATGGCGCAGTCTTTTTATAACCTTATATCATTCATTCCAGTTCTCGCGTTTATTCCTCTCGCATACTCATACCTCATACTTTGTCTTTCTCTCATTCGTCATCTTTTGTTCTACGGGTGGGACTCCCGTTTCCTATTCTATTTCTAACTATTTATTCAGGTGTCTTATGTTTGGGGTACAATAATTTCTAGACCGTCGCTGTTTTTTAATTTCATAATCATTTCGCACCTTATAACTTATCTGTTTTACTTATTTCTGCAATGGTTCTTATATTCTATACAGGTTATTTCTTACAGCTATAGGTTTGTTAAGTCTCTTACATACTACATATTTCTTACATTTATTACATTTTTTATTCACTAAGTATATACATTTTTGTTTTTAATTATCTATTTAGTTTTTTAGCATATGTTTCACTAAATATTCATACCATATTTGGTAAACATATTTTTCTTAAACTCTATTCTTATTAACAACTATTTGTGCTATTTGTTTACAGTAATTCAAAAATATATCTCTATCTTTACTTTGCATTATTGATGGTATATTTTCAGTTATTATATCTAATCCGATTTTGTTCTCTAATTCAAACCTATATCTGGCGTATATAGGACACGTTATGAGTATATGTTGAAGGGTCTCAGGTTGATCGGAGTCACAGGGGCACGATGGATTGTCCTTGCATCCAAAACGATGGAGATATTCAGAGAATCCCCCGTGCCCTGTTAGCACTTGGGTTAGTATACTTGATGGTTCAATCTTCCTAACTACCCTATAGGCAGTCGCTACATCGGGGAAGAATATTTTGGTTGTGCCCGCAGTTTCTCCGTTCTTGTATCTTTCATCCCACTCCTCCAGGGTTCTCAGCCTCAAACAGCGTTTTACATAGGATATGGGGCACCTATCGTAAATAGGTCTAGTTTTGCAGTTTAGGGCCGCCTCCTTAGCTAGTTGGTCTGCTCTCTCATTACCCTGCATGCCAACATGTGCCTTAATCCAAAACAAACACACATTTTTGTTCTGTAGCATTAAGGATCTTATGTTTCTTCTGGTGTTGATGGCAAGGCAATGAGAGCTGTTTATATTCGTGACCGTTCATAGTGCCGCCATAGAATCGCTGTAGATAGCGAAAGACTTCTCTCTCCTCTGCAGAATTTCCTCACTCGCTTTTTGAATAGCTAGGAGTTCTGCCTGGTAGACGGTACAGTAGTTCGGTAGAGTAAGCTTGACGGCCCTGGTCTCAGCTCCGCCATCCCAGAGAGATAGCGAGGCCCCGACCCTGCCGTCAATCTTACTGCCGTCAGTGAATATGCGGATGTTGTAGTCACTGTTACTGTCTAACTGTTCCTGGTCTACTACGGCTTTGAACTCCAAGTGGATCTGTTCTGCAGGGTGGGGATTTTCTACGGCGGCAACCCTACGCTCTACCTCCCTATCACCTAGTTCGGGCAGGGGTACCCCTCTCCTAGCTTCATACAAATGAGCTACTTCTCGGACTCTGAGATCAAGTGGGAGTATCCCTGTTAGAACCAGCGCTGAATTCAAGGAGACAGTCCTATAGGCCTTACATATTTTTTGTACAAAACTCCGTTGTACCGCGTTCAGTTTTTTACGTACGCAAATGTTGTTAGCCGCAGGCGCCCAGGCGCTGGCAGCATACAAGATTATTGGCTCTACTGTGGCCGTGTATATGGTCCGTATCACTTCGGGATGTAGTCCCCAAGTTACCTTAGCAGCTCTATTTAGCATCTTGTATACTGCCACCGCCTTTTGGCACACGTTGTTGATGTGGGCATTAAAGGTTAGTGCGTCGTCTATCGTAACGCCTAGTAGTTTGATTTGCCGAGTGGGTGCTATATCTACTCCCCCCATGTTCAGGCGTGGGGTGTCGTATTTTAGTTTTCTTGTAATTGTCATACTATGAGTTTTGTGTGGTGCAAATTTGAGCTTATTTGCGACACCCTAAGCCCGGACATATTCCAGAGCAGTGTTAGCCTTCCGTTCGATTTCATTTGCCGTGTCGCCGTCGAAAACTAGTACGACGTCATCGGCAAATGCTTGTACGTACTCTGATCTGCCCTCAAGGCCTTTTAGTAGTGGGTCTAAAAGCACGTTCCAGAGAATGGGGCCGCCGATTGAACCTTGGACACAACCTTTGTTCGCTGTCTTCCGGAATTCTTCGCCACAGTACCTGATGTTCACATGTCTGTTGCTAAGGTAACTGTCTATGACCCTACGGATGTTAATGGGACATTTCTCTTCCGCAAGGCGTACTCGAATTCTAGGCCACCAAGCGCTGTCGAAGGCTCCCTCTATGTTTAGTGATACAACCGATATTATTTTCCTCTCGTTAAGCTTACTTGTAATGTGCTTCATCAGGACATAGAGGGAGTCTTCCGTGCTCCTTTGGGGCATAAAACCATACTGATTGGTGCTGACTCTAGGTAGTATGTGGTGTTTTAACCTGCCTACTAACATTTTTTCGAAGATTTTGCCAAAAAGTGGTAGAAGCCCTATAGGTCGGTATGATTTCGGGTTTGTGTACGTTTCGCGGCCAGGTTTTCTCAGTATTACCACAGTTGCCTCCTTCCAGATAGACGGGAAGTGGTGCAGTTCGAGACATTTATTGAAAATCGCCAAGAAGAGTTCGGGGTCAACTTGGACGGCACGAGAGCAGATGTCCGCTGTGAAGCCGTCAAGTCCGGGTGCTTTTTTAGGGTTAAATGAGCAAGCAGCTGCACTTAGTTCTGTCATGGTGAATGGCGGGTCAATGTTGCTTTCATCTGTATCCTTCGAGTTTATTTCATCCGCCAGAATCCGTACAGCCACATGCTCATCGTTATCCTCATCCTCATGATCTTCTGGGTAAAATGTCTCCGCCAGCATTTTTACCGATTCCTTCCCATCCAATACTTTCCCGTTCCTCTCCAGTGGCAAGTCCTCCTCACGATTCTTTATCCTTCCAATTACCCTATATATGCCTTCCCACATACTCTCACGGTCCTGCTTTTCACAGAAAGCCTTCCAACTCACTATCTGTGCTTTTTTTACTTCATTTTCATATTGGTCTTTCTTTTCTAGATACTCATCCACTACCTTCTTAGTAACTGCATCGCGCTTCAGGGCCCGAAGTTCGGAGGTCATCCACGGAGGTTCACATTTCAGTACTCGCTTCAGCTTTGGGATTGCGGTCTCACACGCTTGGCGAACCGCCTCCTGATACTCGAGGACAACGTTTTCGATGTCCTCGGGGGCGGTTACGGCCGACACTCTTTCCACTCGGATCTGGCGCTTTTGGAGCTGTAAGATTAGTTCCTTTCGGAACTTATCCCAGTCTGCCTTGCGTGTATTATATATCCGAGTGGTTGGTGCTGGCCCGGGTGCTTTTGCACGGCCAGCGTGGAGTCCTATCCTTAGAGCGTTGTGATCGGAACTGACCATGTCGGGGTCCACCCTCCAGGACTCCATCCTTGACAAGATACTTCGGCTGCACACCGTAATGTCGACTCTGCTTGTACAGAGCCGACCTCCCCGAACCACTTGGAATGTTGGCTCGGTACCGGTGTTGAGGATGTGCAGCTGGTTGTCGTCGAAGTATCCTGCCAATTCGGCTCCCCGGTGGTCCTCGTCTGCGCTTCCCCACCATGGGCTCCACGCATTGAAGTCACCTCCGATCACAACACTTAAAGTTCCCAACTTGGATCGGACGCTGGACAGACGTTCCAGGTATGGATCCAGGGGCTTATCCCCTTCCAGGTAGGCGGACACTATTCCAAGTGTCCAGTCGGAGAACTCTATGGTAATTGCCACTATGTTCTCCGACTGGAGGCTCGGGTCACACCTACCCTGGAGGTCTTTATCAAAGACCGCTATTGCGGCCTTTGCGGGATTGATCTTACTAATCCCCTGGTCCATCTGAAAGACGCGGACCCCCGGATACCGCTTCAAGGCACCTTGATTACCTGTGTAGGGTTCCTGCAGCAGTGCCAGGCTCACCTTCTGACTGACAGCTTCCGCCATCAGTTCATCGGTTGCCAATCGCTTCCGCTGCAGGTTTACCTGTATCATGTGCCTCGAAGCAGCGTCCCTGGGCCCGCGACCACCTGGATTTATGACCGCGGTGCCCTCAGCAGTAACTCACGCCGAGGCGGGCAATGGCATCCCATTTCCGCCTCACTGGACAGTCGCCGCTGAATGCACCGTGATCCGTCGTGTCCAGCTTAGCGTGTCGACAGTTGACACAGCTGGGTGGCTCTCCCGTGACATAATCGGGGCATTCTGCTCTCACGTGTGGCCCCCCGCAGTGGCTGCAAAGGTCCGAAGACTCTTTGCAGTGGCGCCGCCCGTGTCCGAAGGCTAAACACTTCGAACACTGGATGAGCGGCGAGAAATCCTCCACCCTTGACCGTTTTAGATCGAGGTGGACGGACCCCCCGTCGACCATGCGGCGCCACAGCGGAGGGGCCACCCGCAAGACGAGATGCATGAGGTGCGGGTTGCGGCACCTTCGACGGAAGCATGCCTCCGCCGTTTGGTGGTCTTTATGGAGGCCAGTGAAGAGCTCCTTGTTCTGAGCTCTTAGGGCCGCTATGGCCTCCTCATCCTTGAGGCAAGAGAGGACGTCCCTGATGATAATCATCGGGTTTTTCCCTCTCGCCTCTTGGAACTTGAGGCCCGAAGCAACCCCGAGCCGCATTTTCACGGCCTCCACCTCACCCTTTGTGCCGCATGTCAGCACCACCTTCCTATTCCGTACCATGCGTACGCTGTCTACTTTGGCGCCGGTCTTTGTTGCGTCAACGGCCTTTCTGATTTTGGTGACCACATTATCGCTCGTGTGTTCTGGTGACTCACTGGTCACCACAATCGAATGGCCGGACTTGACCGGTGCCTTAGCAGCCATCGCTGCGTAGGAAGGCAGCGCTTGAGTCCGTGCGGGCTCCTCTAGGAGCTTGGACGTTTTCGCTCCTAGGTTGCGCACCTCATCTAGCATCTTGACAGCTTCCTTGTGCATGCCTTTTAGTTCTTCAAGAAGGGGGCCCATTTTTGCAGCGGGTGGAGGGGGGAGCTTGATCTTACCCATTTCCGCGATAACATCAAATTCGACTACCCGGCGGAGTGCCTCCAACTCCTTACGCAACTCCGCCGTCTGTCCCCCAACATCGGCTTTCTCCAGCCGCTGCGTTAGAAGCACAATTTGCTCCGCATGTTTGGACTCCCTTCTTGCGACGTCCTCTGCGTGTTGTCGCTGTAAGTGCTCGACCTGCAGTAGGACGTCACGTCGCGCGCTATTTACTTGGAGGGTGGCCTCGTACAGATAATTGAGGCCATCCAACACTGTCGCCCTTATGGAGCCTTTCAAATTACCAGATTTCTCCAGTTCCCCCTTCGCTCGCTGGTACACTCCGTTAGCAGTCTTCAACAGGGTCGCGGTCGGGCTCTCAGGTCCCCCGATTCTACCACAACGCCCCTCGGATGGCGGAGTACGGAAAGCCGCATCTGCTTCTCTTTGGAGCGCCTGCACCAGGGTGCTACTTTCTGTTAGCCGAGAACCCGATCCCGCCCCAGACTCGCTCCCGGAGATGGAAGAACCCTCCTCCGCCTTAATTCGGCGACACGGTACTACTTTGACCCTTCCGGGCTCCGAAGATGGCCGCCTCGCTGTCGCCGCGGAGATAGCTTCCCGATCAGTGTTTCGGAGCGTTCGTGTTGGTCTGCTCATAGACGACATAGTTGTGCTGGTGAAACGGCAGCAAAATTAGAGTTGATTTGCAATAAAAATATGAGAATATATATTAAATTATTTAGTATGTATCTATTGCTAATTAATCGTATAGTTTTAGGGATTTTTTGAAGTTTTTGGGGGAGGGGAAGGTGGGAGGGGAAGTTTGTTGCGGCCAAAGTGTTCCTCGTGAGAGTACAGACAGTTTGAGCCCAAACTCGGGGGGTCTAGGATAAGGGGGACGAAAGTTAAGGATTTTTTTGGGATTTTAGGGGAGGGGGAGGTCTGAGGGGAAATTTGTCGGGGCCAAACTGTTCCTTTTGAAAGGACAGACAGTTTGAGCCCAAACTCGGGGGGTATAGGATGAAGGGGACAAAAGTTAGGCCCTGAGGGGGTGAGGTCGAAAATTTGTGGGGGGGGGGGAAGGTTTCGGGAGTCGGCCTATGGAAGTGTTTTAAGGGTTTATTGGGATTTTAGGGGAGGGGGGGGGGGTTGGAGGTTGATTCTGCCGATGCCGATCTGTTCCCCTTGAGGAGTGAAACAGTTCAAGCCCAAGCTCGGGGTGTCTAACTGTAGGGACTCCAAAGTTATCCTGATTTTTCTATTTTTTGTCAGTCTGTATGTGTGAAGGTAATGTCTAAAATTATTTAAAATTTAATATTATTTTATTCACTTAATCGTGTCACCCTTAGCCGCTTTTGAGGAGAATCTTCTAAATTCACAAAGTTTCACAAATTATTGGTAACATTCCGAAAACATTTTACTTATGTTTGGAGCCTTATTTATACTACTTGCGGTTAACTTAAAATTATGAAATTAGTGTCTTATAAAAGATTGAAGCTTAAATATTGTTTTTTTGTAATAATAGTTTAATAATTTATTGGGGTTCGGGCCCGAGGGTGTACCAAGTTAACCCTTCCTAATTTAGAAAATTTTGAATTGAGAAGTTAAATTTTGAGCAATTGACTAAGGATTTTGAAATTTTAAAAAGCGATTATATATAATAAGAGTAATGTCCAGAAGGGACTTATTTTAATTTTTTGAAAAACAGGCAGAATTAGGGGTTGGAAGAAGTTACCAACTTAATTTTGCTGTTACTAACGGTAAAGGTTAACTTGGTAACTGATACAAAGTTTATAATAGCTATAAGAAAATTTTCCAAAAATTACTCTATGTAGGGTGATATGGTATGTTCCTTTTTCCGCCTTCTCACTTGTGCAGCTGCAGGGGTCCTGGAATACCGGTCTTTACCAAGATAGTCTTTTACAAGACTAGCCGCAGCAGATATTCCCGACGGCCTAGCTTCACGTGGCGGCGTCCGATTTGAATGCTCGAAACGGCAGCTTGTTTGGCGTCTTGAGGCCTATCCACCGACGTATCGCACGTTGAGCTATTCCTGCTGGATCCCCGACCTCTTGCCACACGGTTTGGTGTTTTTCGGGAATAACTTCGCCGCAGGTGATGGGAAAAATCCAGTTAGGGTATCACTAGATAGATCTCGGTGAGACCTAACGTTTGAAGCACTTAAAAGTTTGTGTCACCGCTTTACTTTTGCGGTAAAATTCGTTTGAACGCTGCCTTTTTAAGGTTTAGGTGGTTTCCCCTAAATAACTTTTTTTCCCCACATAAGATTTTAAGGTGCGATGTGTCGTTTAATGGATCTTTTAACGGCGCATCTATTGGTGTATAGCACGTTGTGGGGCGGCTTCGTTTAATGGTAGCGAGGGCAACGCCCTATTTCAGTATTTTCCGGTTTTCTCACGAACCCGTAGTCGGAAAAATCCAGAAGTAGGCTTTAAGTGTGCACCTCGCTAAGGCGCACCCAGCGCAATCCAGAAATCAATGTGGAATAGATCTCGTTTAGGCAGCGTTCGCACTTTTATATTCATAACACGGTTTTTACACTTTTTTAAGACGGATCCAAACTAAATTTACACTATTGGATTCGCCGTCGCAAAACGCTTCGTTTGATATGTAACACTTATGAATTTGTAACAAAAAAACTATTTATTGGATTTTCCTTCTGCGGAGCAATACGATTTCGCTGCTTACTCTTTAGAGGTGCGACAGAGACTGGGTTAGGTTATATGAGGAATGCATCATGAGGACCTGCGTATTGCATATATACTTTACTCGAAAAATAAATGCAAAGCGTCGTGGAATGTGATTAAAAACAAAACTAACTCTAATGTAGGAAGTATTGATGAAATTAATTATGAAAATAAAATTATAAATAATCCAACTCAGATTGCTACTATTTTTAATAATTAGTTTATAAATACAGTCATAAAAAGTCAAGGTCAAAATGTAAAAAATAAAAAACCTGCATATAAATTAAAGCATAACAATTCAAATATTTTCTTAATGCCAACTGATGAAATGGAGATAATAACCGTTATTTAGTCACTTAATCATTCTAATTCCACGGGCTGTGATGAAATAGCAACAAAGGTATGTGCAAAGGAACTAGCTCCAGTCCTAGCCTACTTAATAAATCTATCTTTTGAAGAAGGTAAGTTCTCATCAAATTTAAAAAAGTCAAAAGTAACACCTTTTCTCAAAGCGGGAGATAAAAGGATGTTAACAAGCGATTAACATCTTTTTTAACAAAACATAATATCATTTTGGAGGAACAAAATGGTTTCCAAAAAGGAAAATCAACAACTTTAGCGTGTTTTTCGCTAATAAAAGAAATATCGGAATGCATGGACACAAAAATTCCAGTAACATTAGTATTTTTTGATATGAGCAAAGCTTTTGATAATGTTTCTCATGAAAAACTATTAGATAAATGTGCTCAACATGGTATTCGAGGTCTAGCAAATGACTGGCTTAAAAGTTATCTTTCAAACCGCACCCAATACGTTGAAATTGCTAAATTAAATAATAAAGAAGAAGTAATACCTTATCGATCAGAACTTAGACTTATAAAAAAGGTGTGCCACAAGGAAGTATATTGGGTCCACTTCTATTCATAATCTACATAAACGACTTACCTAGCATTACTACTTATAACTGTACACTTTTTGCTGATGACATCTCTATTGTAATTAAATGTAACAATTAATGGACATATGATATAGAAATTAATAAAACAATAAAGGACACAATTGAATGGCTTACTGAAAATAACCTGACTGTAAATATAAAAAAAATAATGTATATGCAGTATTATAATAAGAATGGGAAAGGAAAAGACATTAATGTTAATTATCATAATGAGAATATTAAAGAAGCACAACTTGTCAATTTTCTTGGTATTACTTTAGACAGCAACTTGTCCTTCAAGTCACATGTTGACAAAATTAGCAAAAAAATTAACCAACATGTATTTGTCCTCAAACGCGTATCAAAAACATATCATGCATTCGTGGTTTCATCTTTAAGATATGGATTGGTCATATGGGGCAACTCAGTGAACATAGGGCATTTATTTATTGGACAGAAGAAGTGTATCAGGGCGGTTTGTGGAGCCGGTCCCGGTCCCGGTTAAAAAATTGAAAAGTCTATCGCTGCCATGCCTATACATTTATGAGATAAGCCTATTTGTTCAAAAACATATGTGTGATTTATATACAAAAAAAAGCAAGAAGGTTTTAATGAAATGAAATGAAATGAAATGATTTATTTGTATGAATCGTTGGAACATAGTTGTTAACAATTAATTAGTGTACAGCACAATTCGCAATATATCGGCATACATAAATATAATATAAAATAAAAAATAAAATAATGTTTTAGGCATCTCTCTAATATTCTTTGGAAGGTGGTTAAATACCCTAATACACATAACATTTGCGTTATTTTGATGAAGCGCTGTTCTACAGTATGGCATCAGAAGGCGAGTTGGATCTCTTAATCCTAATATGGAATAGTCCTTTGCTGGTTTAAAAAGTTCTCCATGTTTTTAATGAACATACAAATTTCTAATATATATAGACCAGTAAGCGTTAACAGATGGTGCTTTTTGAATAATGGTATTTAAAATTTAAACACAAGGTATCCAAATAAACTCATAATGCCCTTCTGTAGAACTGCATCTTTTAGTAGAAATTGTTACAGCATGTCTGTGAAAATACATATTAAATTGCCCAATGAATTGAAAGATTTACCTTTCAAAGTTTTTAAAAGAAGACTGCATCTGTGGTTAATAAATAAGTGCTTCTATAGATTAAATGAATTTTTCAATACAAAATGAATTAGTCTATTTGATAATAATATACGTAAATTAGTATACTTTTATGACTAAATGAATAATTAAGTTATTTACGTCTCATATTACAATATCTAAAAAAAATTATTTTATAAATGCATTGTGAAATCCGACATGTTTCGGTATAACAGTACTGTTTAGACAATTTTGTAACATATTTTGCATGTCAATTGACGAAACATATTGTATTATCAATAATATTATGTTAACATCTTAAGTACAATGTTTCCTGCGAATAAAATTTCATTTCATTTTTCGTTTCATTTCATTTCGCTTTTAGTTTCTTAACATTTATATTGCTGCCATTCTTCGGCAGCACGTCCACCAATATTTTGAGGCAAAATGCCTCAAATAATCGACTGATCGACTACGCTCTGAGGTGACAGTCTCTACACCTACCACTAAACAATCTCAACTAATCTGATGTCACCTACATATTGTAGTTCTGTTGTGGTGGACGTCGAGATTGTAACTGTAAGTACCCATGATAATGAGCAATTGAGGAGGGCTTTGGAAGATTCGATTCTTGAGTTCAGACAAATACCAGCTTCTGGGAAACCGCGACTTCCCCGTTTTTCCACGCATAACGTTAGTTGTGGCTCTGGATCGTATACTTGATGCTTATTTTCAATCTAGCCAAGACCTTGCTGATACACACCTATGGCGCCTGTTGTTATTAGCCCACTTGATGTCACAAACACAATTAGTTTAACCCACAACTGGAAAAGCCCAGGGCCAGATGGGTTACAAAATTTTTGGTTGAAATGGTTGCGGTCTTCACACGGGTGCTAAACGCTAAACAATATCAGGAAGCCATTAAGTCGGAATCCCTCCCTTCTTTTATGACTACAGGTATCACCTTTCTGCTCCATAAATCGGGTAGTACCATGGAACCTAGAAACTTTCGACCAGTAACATGCTCACCCACCCACAATCTATAAGCTCCTTACATCCATATTAAACATGAATTATTAATAAAAATTAACATGAATAAAATTTTTTGTAAAATTAATAAAATTTAAGACCGTGCTCAAAATGGATATAAGGTTGGGTCCCGTGGTACAAAGGAGCTCCTCCTCATTTACATGGCTGTTAACAAACAGGATCGTCGAAATAAGAAGAACCTCCCTGCCGCTTGGATTGACTATAACAAGGCCTATGGTTCGGTGGTTGAGACGAGTACTTGAACTGTACAAAGTTGATTATGGTCTATGAACCTTTCTTGGGTCATGTATGAGGCAGTGGACCACAACTCTGTCTCCATGATGCGGCGGGGAATCTTAACATTTCGGAACCTATAAGGATTGAGCGGGGTATCTATTAGGGTGTTTGCGGTTTTGTCTAGCTCTGAATCCCTAAGGTGTTCTACTGAGGAATACTAGGTGAGGGTTTCAGTTTCGTAAGGATACAGTTCGATCCAGGCAGGCAACGCGAGCACACGTGCCGCGTTATCTGTCCTTTTTCGAATATTTTATTACCTGCGTTATCGCACTATCTGCTCAGGCTACCCGAGCAAGTTATTGTTCAGGCCCGTCCGCCTGTCCTTCAGGCGTACTTTAACGCGCAGGCGCCCCCGGCGACACCTACGGTCGCCGCCGCAACCACCGACCGCACGGAAGCCCCTCAGGCTTCCGGTCCATCACAGGCCCAACCGATAGATACCGCTCTGCCGTCGAGAGCGGAGAGCATCGCGTCGGATGCTGACGGCTTCATCACCGTCAGTCGCTAGAAGAGGCGCGGTCGCAAGTCGCCTTCTTTAGATGACACGCCCGCTAAGAAAGCTGCGGCCACGACTGGCTCCACTCCCACGTCCGCGCCCGTTAAAGCCCGCGTACCGCCTCCGACCAAGCGCCCGCCTCCTATTTTTATAGGAGATCGAGGCCGCTGGATGGTCATCAAGAATAAGATCCCGAAGACGTTCTCCTTTCAGGCGAGAGCGTACCAATCTCTGATCAAATTAGAGACTAAAGAGGTAGCGGACCACCGCGCCTTGACATCTCTTCTTAGAGAGCTGAGTGTGGGTTTCCACACGTACGCCCTGCCTGAGGAAAAGCGTTTGAGGGTCGTGCTGAGGAACGTCCCCAGAGAGATAGACGAGGCCGACATTCTGTCGGACCTCAAAGAGGAGGGTTACCCAGCACACGAGGTGCACCGCATGCGCGGCACCATCACCAAACAAACATACAACATGGTTCTCGTCGTCCTCGACCTCACGCAAGAGGGAAAGGATATATTCAACATTAAATCGGTTTTTTCCCTTCAGGGCATCCGGGCCGAGGTTCCTCGCAACCGCGGGAGGCCCGGTCAGTGCCACAGATGCCAGTTATACGGGCACTCGGCACGCAACTTTTTTTTTTTATGGAATAGGAGGACAAAAGAGCGTACGGGTCACCTGTTGTTAAGTGATCACCGCCGCCCATACTCTCTTGCAACACCAGAGGAATTACAGGAGCGTTGCCGGCCTTTAAGGAAGGTGTACGCGCTTTTTTTGAAGGTACCCATGTCGTATCGTCCCGGAAACACCGCACAAGGAAGTTCATTCCACAGCTTTGTAATACGTGGAAGAAAGCTCCTTGTAAACCGCACTGTGGAGGACCGCCACACATCCAGATGGTGAGGATGATATCCTAACTTGTGGCGTGTCGTGCGAAGGTGGAATTCGGCAGCAGGAATTAGGTAAAACAGCTCTTCGGAACACTCCCCGTGATAAATGCGGTAGAAGACACACAATGAAGCGACGTCTCTACGGAACGCCAAGTGATCCAGCCGTTCACAGAGCACTGAGTCCCCGACAATTCGAGCTGCTCTACGATGCACGCGGTAAAATGGATCGAGCAGATACTGGGGTGCGCCAGACCAGAGATGACAGCAATACTCCATGTTTGGCCGGACCTGCGCTTTGTAGAGAGCTAGAATGTGGGCCGGCTTGAAGTATTGCCGTGCTCTATCGATGAGGCCTAGTTTCTTCGAAGCCAATTTGGCTTTGCCCTCCATATGGCCACGGTATTGGCAATCGCTCGAGATTTCGAG
This sequence comes from Leptidea sinapis, assembly GCF_905404315.1. Lineage (NCBI taxonomy): Eukaryota > Metazoa > Arthropoda > Insecta > Lepidoptera > Pieridae > Leptidea > Leptidea sinapis. The sequence goes on along the minus strand of NC_066289.1, from coordinate 13,243,181 downwards.
ACCCAGTATTCCGATACTAGGCGCGGCTTTAAGAGAAGTGTTCTCGAAGAGCGGTGATACTACAAATGGGGTATTTTTAGTGGTAAACGCGCAAACTTGTGTCTTCTGGGGGTTAAATTGGACAAGGTTCAATTAACCCCATTCCGCGACCTTCTCGAAAGAGGACTCAATAGAAGACACAAGTTTCTCCCGGCACTGGTCGACGATTTCCCGAGAGAGACCTGCATGGCCCGTGTATACGGCATCATCAGTGCTGTCATCTGCATAGCAATGCATGTTGAAGGTGTCCAACATATCATTGATATGCAGAAGAAATAGCGTAGGAGATAGCACACAGCCTTGGGGCACTCCAGCATTCACGGGCTTCGGGTTCGAGCAATATCCGTCGACAACGACCTGTATGCTACGCCCAGTGAGGAAGCTGGAGGTCCACTTGCACAAGCTCTCGGGAAGCCCAAATGATGGAAGTTTTGAGAAGAGCGCCTTGTATACACGATCAAAGGCCTTCGCTATAGCCATGCTAACTGCTAGGTCTTCCCCCTTGCTTTGAATAGCCGCCGCCCATCTATGTGTTAGGTATGCTAGAAGATCACCTGCCGACAGTCCATGGCAAAAGCCGTACTGTCGGTCGTTGATCAACTGGTGACCCTCTAGGTATACTAAAAGCTGGCGGCTAATTATGCTCTCCACGATTTTGGAGAGCAGGGAGGTGATATCAATAGGCCTGTAGTTTGCCGGATCCGAACTGTGTCCTTTTTTTTGGATCGGATGGACAAGGGCTGACTTCCATGAGTATATATATATTCCTTTGTAATAAGAGTGCCGGAATAAACGCATTAGTACCAGCGTCAACTCAGGGGCACGCGTTCTAAGCACGATTGGAGAAATGCCATCCGGCCCGCTCGACTTCCTGACGTCCAACGAAAACAGAGCATGCCTAACAGTTTTCTGTCTGAACTGTACTTCAGGCTCTGACACCGCGGGATGGTCGGCGGTGTTTTTCCGTTGTCGTTAAGAGTCGAGTTGGAGGCGAAAAGAGCGCACAGAAGCTCGGCTTTCTCTTTTGCCGCATGGGCCAGGGTGTCATTCCCATGTACAACGGCGGCATGAACGGCTGGTTGAAGTTACCAAGAGCAGCTTTCGATAACGACCAGAACTTGCGTGTTCCGCTCGGGTAACTGGAAAGCTGCTCGGCGATGTTGACGACGTGCTTAGACTTCGCACGGGCGATTTGCCGCTTAAAAAATCTGGAGGCACGGTTATATTTCCTCTTGAGAACTTTGCAGTTCGGATCCTTTGTGCCCAGCGCCGCAACCCAAGTTCGATACGCCTGTTTTTTGCAGTCAGACGCTGCTTTAACTGACGCATCGAACCAGGGCTGTGATCTGCCACCGATCGGTACTACAGAGCTTGGTATAAAAATATCCATGCCCTGCAGTATCACATCGGCTACTGCAACGGCGCAGGCACTAGGATCATCCGAAGGGAAACAAACCTTGCCCCAAGGGTAGGATGCGAAAAAGGAACGCATCCTATCCGAATCTGCTGACTTGTAGTGCCAAACGCGGCGGGTCGCTGGTGGTCTTCGACGTTGGCATAGGATAGGCACTACACTCCTGACCAGGCAATGGTCGGACGTCCCGAGAGGGTCGTCGACAAAGTCCTGGTAACCATCGGGATGTATAGTCAGCAGAAGATCTAATAAGGACGGCATGTGGCTATCCACATCCGGGAGCCACGTTGGCGACTCAACCAATTGGGACAGACCATACGCCAATGCAAAATTATGTACAGATCGCCTTGCGTAGTCTCTGGTACGTGATCAAAGCCATTCGGCATTGTGCCCGTTGAAATCACCCAAGACTACGATTTCAGCGGAGGGGATCTGTGCAAGCACGGCGTCAATTGCCGCTTGAACGCAGCCCATGAGATGATCTGTTTCTGCGTTACCACTATGGGACTTGTAGACACACGCATAGATACGGACGCGGTCCTCTAAATCTACGCGGAACCAGAAATTAGACGGGTCCCTACCCTCAAAATTGCCGAGACGGCGACAGCAGATATCCTCCCTAACGTACACACATACCCCGGCGTGAGGCAAAAAATTGTGCTCAATTTTGTACCCGGGGTACGTTAAATATGACGTATCGCTAGGTCGAGATATCTGTGTCTTAGTAAGGAAACACAAGGCCGGCTGCGCCGTCTCAAGGTGGTGGTGGACGGTGTTTAAATTGGAGTGAATTCCCCTGATATTGCAAAAGTCCACATTGAGCGTGGAGCGGTGTGCCGTGTTACTGCATCGTTTGTCCTCGGTTATGCGCGGTTCTGTGCCCATCCCAGAATACGAAGGGCAGCCCGAGCGAGAGTGCTCGGGGAGGATACCGGTACCCTCCTGGAGTAATATCTTTTTACGGACCGCTCTCATATTTTGTTGGGGGGGGGGGGGGGGGTAAGGGATGGCCTCTGGTCCTCGACACTATCCTATGCGTATAGCGGCACTAGGCCGCTACTTCACGCCGGTATTCTGTGCGAGTGTGGTAATTAACCCGGACGAGTCTGGCCCGATTGTGCTGACGTTATAAGACGGCAGCGCGACTCTCCCACTTCTAAAACTTCTGTCTTGTGCAGGGAGAAGGGGCACCCCGCGAGCTATCGCGGGTGTCCCAAGGCACCCAAACACAAGCGTTACCCAGGGCGCAGCCAGCCGCAAGGCAGAGCCGAGAAGGTGGGGTTCACTCCGACCTTCAAACCTGCGCCGCCTCCTAAGGCAAACGCTTTGGCGAGGTCTCCTCCGGCTGCCAACGCTGCTACAGAGGCCACTCCCACCACTCCCATGGCCTTCGCGCCCCACCGGCCACCACTAGCCGCCCGGCGGCGTCAGTCCCACGACCGAGGCCACCGGCGCCCGAATCCGCGTCATCAGGCAACCTAGGCGGTACCGCCATCGCCTTCATGTTTGAGTTGTCGGAGCAGTTCAACATAGATGAAATTACGGCCCTGGCCAACAGGCTCGTGACTGTCCCGGACGACCCACAGTCGCTCCTCCAACTTATGTCAGACAACGCCAAAGTATTCCGCGCGATCACCGATATAAGCAGGAAATTTAATAAAAACATTCGCGATGCATAATAACATAAGCGGACGAGTCAAACCACATACGCTCCGTATAGCGTATTTTAACGCCCAAGGCCTTAAGCCTCAACTAGACTTGGTGAAGGAGTTCGCTCACGAACATCAAGTAGACCAATTCTTATTGCAAGAGACATTTCTAAAACCACGTATACGTGATCCGCGTATCGCTAATTATAACCTAGTGAGGAATTATCGCACCACCCTTATGGGTGGTACCCCCATTTATTTTAAAAGGTCTCCACACTGTATACCTATCGATCCTCCGGTCCTCACTAACATCTAGGCCTCTGCCATCCGAGTCAGTATGGCGAATCACCAGCCGATCACTGTTATTTCAGCTTATCTTCCGCCTAAAAAACAAATATTACACACAGATATCGAAGCATTACTCGGCCACGGGGCCACAGTCATAGTGGGCGGCGATCTTAACGCCAAACACTCCAGCTGGAACAGTAGAGCCACAAATAGAAACGGAATTTTATTAGATTCTCTTACAGACACGCTGAACTTTTCAGTAATAGCACCTGACGTACCAACACGATATCCGGATATCGTCGCGCACCGACCCGACATACTAGACGTTGCGTTACTTAAACACGTAACGCTCAATGTAAATTTAATCGAAGTTTTTCACGAACTAGAGTCAGACCACCAGCCCGTCGTCCTAAATCTAGGCCCACCGGTTAACTTTCAACCACCGATGAAAACAGTGATCGACTGGCAACGGCTGGAAATGGATCTCGAGACTATCAAGTCCAACGACCTTGACCTTATACTCAAGAACTGTACCGCTATAAAAGGGGCGAGGACATTGATGGTATGGCAGACAGGAAGGCTGAACATCGGGTTAGCTTCCTGGATGCTCCCCATCCAGCCCTCGCTCCTTAGGTAGAATTCTGTTGCCTCGAGGAGACACAGGCCGAAACCGGCGTGGCAGAAGTGCAGGATGACCAAAGAGAAGGAGAGGGTTATCTGCAGGTCTACACCGACGGCAGCAAGATACAGGGCAAGGTTGGAGCCGGAAATTCATACAGGCGGCGAGGCCTGGAAGTCAGAGCAAGGAAACTCAAATTAGAGAATTATTGCTCTGTCTTCCAAGCCTAAATGTGCGCTATTTCGAAGGCTATCGAGGACATCTTAACGATGCCCGATATGAAGGTCGAGATCCTTAGTGACTCCAGGTCGTCGCTGGAGCTGCTAAGGGATCGATCTTTGTTCCACCCGATAGCCTTCGAAATTAAAAACCTTATCCAGCGGGCCCGAAATATGCGTAAAACCATTCGGTTCCGCTGGGTTCGGGCGCATGTAGGTATTGAGGGGAACGAGAGGGCTGACCACTTGGCGAAGGACGCGGCGCTCCATTCGAAGTTGAGGTCTGCATGCGATGGAGAACCGGTCTCCACTCTTCGCCACAACATCCGAGGCAGGACCCTTGGAGTCTGGCAGGAGCGCTACACCGCGGGTCAAACTGCAAGTGTTACAAAAGCGTTCCTGCCAGACGTCAAGGTGTCTTATAAGCTGGTACGGGAGGAGCCCTTCTCCGCTTTTATGGCCTAGGACATCACGGGCCACGGCGGTTTTGCAGCGTATCTCCACCGGTTTGGCCTGAAGGATAGCCCAGTGTGTATATGCGATGGTCAAACGGACGAAAGCGCATTGCACCTGGTGCTCGACTGCCCTAGGTTTGGCCGGTGGAGGTTCGACTTGGAACTGCAGAGCGGAGTGGCTGTACTAGAGGCAAACCTACCCCACCTTATAACGCGACCCACTAGGCAGCTGTTCGAGTCGTTCTGCTATAAAATCCTAGCGGATGTGCTGCCTAGGAACGGCAGCAATATTAATATTAAGCAGCTTAAATTATAATTATATTAGTTTTGTGTTTTTTCTTATATTTATAATTAGTATTGAATAGGCTGTATAATGTAAATAATGTATACATCATACAAAAGCCACAATATAGTGTTAGGTCAAATTTATGTAATTTTATTATTAGAAGTAGCATTAATTGTATAAAACGGTTCCCTATGCATAAGTATAGGGGCTGTTATACAACCTTAGCCTTTACGTAGACGTGCCTAGAATAAGATAGTATTAAGTAATTAAAACTGTAAATATTTAAGATAATAGCAGATATGTATTAGATTCATAAGTGATAATGAAGGAATATGTTGAGTAGGTAAACTTGTAGCTGTAAGATCATATGTTTAGTAAATAAGGAAAATTAAAAAAAAAAAAAAAATATTGTTAGTTTGTAAGCGATAAAATATATAAAAACGTAATAAATTAGTAACCCACACACAACCCCTACCGATCAATGGGAGGGAGAAAGTAGAGTCTTAGTAGTTCCTTGGCCCTGGAGCGAAAGCTGCCAGGGAGGTAGGCCTACTAGGAATAAAAAAAAAAACCTAACCTAACCTAACCCGTAACATCGCAATCGCCAGTGGAAGTGTACGATTTTGAGTCGCTCCGTAGTTTTAAAATCCTATAAATAGGGTTTTTCGCGATATCATATCCGTGTTGTATATCGTTGGATGCGCGCTCGGAAGTGTTAGTGAATAGTAAAAGTGTGGTGAAAATCGGTCATAATTTGGACTTTTTATTTGGAAAAAACAAAAAACTGAAACTTTACCGTTAAATTGTGCCAAAACAAGATGGGTGACGTATTGTTTTCGAACTGCAGTTTTGTGCACCTTGTCTGCCCTCACTCTTGGAAAATATGGCCAGATTTTTCTGGGGAAGAACCGAAGAAGAGGAGAAAAAAATTTAATTTGCGACTGAAACAGACTACAAAACTACTCTTTTTGAACTGTAATGCTCTGCACTACATCTGCCTCCTTCGTTTAAGACCACTCCCAGATTTTTCTGGTGAGGCTACGAAGTAGGAGAAGGAAAAATTTAATTTGCGCCTAAACAGGTTCGTCCATCCAAAATTATTAATAACGATCCTGTGCCCCTCGTTAATACCCATCATTTGAGACCCCTCCCAGAATTTTCGGTCAAGGCCTCGAAGTAGGAGAGGCAAAAAAACAACATCCAGGTGTGAGCCATCAGCCATTTGAAGAGTCCGACGGGATCCACGGGTACCAGAAGATCGACCGCGACGAGTTCTTTACGAAGACACCAATCAACAGTAATTTTAATTATTTTATAACCATAAACAAGCCTTTTTTCGTTTTGTAAGTTAAAAATTTAAATTTGTAATTAATATAAAAATAGTAAAATTAACTCTTAAATTAATTGCGGGATACTGCTGAAAAGAGCTCTTTAAGCTCTTTTCAGGCATACCAAGCAAGCTGACGTACCTTAATATACTAAAGTATAAACATCATTACCAAGTTATATTTTGCGGCTTATAACTGCAAAATATAGGTTGGTAAAATTTTGTGTTCCGAAATAAGGCTAAGGGTGACACGTTTTAGTTTCAATTTAATTAAATTTATTAATTTTTAGACAATAGATTGCCACAAGCAAACATACAAAAAATCTTCAAATAGTCATAACACCCGTCCTGGTTGACTCAGACCCTTCGAGTTTGGGTTCCAACGGAACCTTCTCTCGAGGGGAACAGTTTGGAACAGGCGGATTTCCCTTCAGACACTCCCCCCCAAAATATTTTTTGACCTCACCCCCTTAAGTCTCAACTTTGATCACTGTGCTCCCAAACCCCCCGAGTTTGGGCTCAAACTGCCTCTCATTGAGAGGAACAGTTTGACTCCGACGGATTTCCCCCACGACCTCCCCCCCCCCTTAAAAAACTAACAAAATTATTTTAATACCGCCTTAGGCCGTCCCGTGAAACCTTCCCCCCCACCGCATTTTCGACCTCACCCCCTCTAGGGTAACTTTGGCCCCTGTGCTCCCAGACCCCCCAAGTTTGGGCTCAAACAAACCCTCTCATCGAGAGGAACAGTTTGGCCTCGACGGATTTTCCCTCAGACCCCCCCCCCCCTCTAAAACCACTAATCATAATTTTCAAATAAATCAGCTAAAAAACTTATTTTAAAAATATACAACCCCGAAATATGTTGAGGACCCCCAAATAAGCTTTCCCAGTAGGAGAGAGAGACTCCCTAAAGATTCAAGATAAGGCTGAGCCTTCACAGGGAAATAATGTCAGACAAAGCATCGGTGATAGTGAACCGGCAATACAAACAGAGACCATGAGCACCTCTCAAATAAATAAAACGTTTACAATCGATATAACACCCCAAAAGCGAGAAAGCAGCAAAAATTCTGAAAGAATAAAGGAAGCAATTGCATGTGTACAAAAAGGGAAAACTGTCTTAAACAACTCGGGCAACTTAAAAAGGGAATATAAAACAGACCTTCAAATTTTAGAGCGCCTCCTTAAGTTAGTGAAGGAAGTAGATTCAGTGAAGATAGCCAAAAAGAGCGGGAGTGAGGACGAAAACAAGGAGGAAGAGAAAATACAGAAAACAGAACCAAAAATTGATGACATACTGATGAAAATTCAAGAACAATCGAAAATTATTAAGGAAAACGGAGAGAAACTGGACCATCTCAAAGAATACATAGAGAGGAGGACATACGCAAATCTAGTGGCTGCACCCAGTAAACGACTCCCAGAACAGGCAGCATTGCATTTGGTCATCGTTACCTCAAATGACGAAACGGAAACAGGAGAAGGCGTTTTGAGTCGAATAAGGAAGGCTGTAAATGCAAAGGAAGGAGGGGTAGCCGTAGAACGTGTTAAGAAAGCAAAAGACAGGAAAATCATAATAGGATTTAAGACAGAAGAAGAGCGAATGAAAATAAAAGAAAGGATTAACAAAACAGGGGAAATGAAAGCAGAAGACATCAAAAATAAGGATCCTCTGATAATACTTAAAGACGTTTTAAATTATAACAACGATGAGGAGGTTCTGCGCGCGCCGAAAAACCAAGACAAAGGTATATTCAACAAAGAATGCAGTTGGCCTATAAAAAACGCACTAGAAACGCACTGACTAGTCATCTTATCATTAGAGTTTCTCCAAAAATTTGGAAGCGCCTGGTCGAAGCCGAGGTAGTACACGTAGATCTGCAGCGAGTAAGGGTAATGGACCAATCACCGTTAGTCCAATGCTCTATGTGTTTAGGCTACGGTCATGGTCGAAGATTCTGTAAAGAAACGCAAGAGAAATGCAGCCACTGCGGAGGCGACCACATAAAAAGCAAGTGTGAACATTGGATTACCGCAGACGCACCATCATGCATAAATTGTGTTACAACCAAAGCGGAAAAGGTCAACCACAATGCCTTCAGTAATGAGTGCCCGATAAGGAAAAAGTGGGATGCTCTGGCCTGGGCCACCATAGCCTACTGCTAAAGTTGTTCCAGGCGCACAAATAAGATATAAACCGTACATCGTAGCACCAGCCAATCTCCAGCGCAAGCAACTCGCCACCGATGAAATGATTATTGAGGCCATTAAAACAAAGATGGCATTCACGATGATTCAGGAGCCATACGTGGGCGGCTTGGGTAAAATGAGGCATTATAATGGCGTAAGGATTTTCCAATGCGCGGATCAAAACGACGGTGTTGTGAAAGCGGCCATTGCAGTATTCGACGATAATATTGAGGTTACCCAATACCCGGAGTTCACGAATCACAACATTGTTGTTCTAAAAATGAAGACTAAAGAGTGGGAGTTCACAGTAGCCTCATTTTATTTCGAACCCAAACCAAAACCTATAGAACCATATCTAGAACAACTTAAACGAATAACGAAAAATTTGGCCGAAATATGATCATCGGCGGCGACGTGAACGCAAAGAGCCTATGGTGGGGTAGCGCTGAAGGGGCAACGAATTGGCTGGGACACTGGAGGAAATGGGCTTACAGGTACTCAACGACGGCGATACTCCAACGTACGACACCGTCCGCGGTGGAAGATTTTACACCAGCAGCGTAGACATCACAGCGTGCACACAAGACCTGTGGAATAGAATTGAGGATTGGAGAGTCGACACACAGCTAACGAGTTCTGACCACAACACAATAATATTTAACATAACACTTACCAAATCTAAAGGCAGTACCATAAATAGGACCACTCGGAAGTTCAACAGCAAAAAAGCAAACTGGACCCGATTCCACGAAAAGTTGACCAATTGCTTATAGAAAATGAAATTAATATACATGAAATTAATAAAATTTACACAACAATACAACTAGAGCGAATATTAGAAAAACACATGAAAGTAATAATTGATGCGAGTAATGACAGTATACCACTAAAAACAAATAAAACCACACCCGCCTTTCCATGGTGGAATGAAGAACTCGCCAGACTGAAGTCAGAAGCGCTCACCAAGAGGCGCAGAATCCGATTCGCAGCACAGGTCCGAAGGGAAAAAGTCGTAGGAGAGTACCTGGAAGCAAAGGAAAGATACGAAGAAACGGCACAACAACACCGAATTGACAGCTGGAAGCAGTTTTGCGAGAAACAGGATAGAGAGGGGCTCTGGGAGGGAATTTACAGAGTCATCAAAAAAGTAGAAAAAAAGAGAAGAAGACCTACCACTTAAAAAAGAAGGCAAATATCTAGACCAAACAGAATCCGCGCAGTTGTTAGCCACAACATTTTTCCCGGTAGATGACGAAACCATTGAAAATGAAGATCACAGAAGCACAAGGATATAGGCTGCGCAAGTAAACACATCAGATGACAACGAATATTATGACCCACTGTTTACACGGACAGAACTTGCAGTAGCCACAATGAGTTTCAATCCCAAAAAAGCCCCAGGATCTGACGGACTAACAGCAGACATATGTCAACATGCCATAAATCATGACCCCGAAATCTTCCTCGCACTAGCAAACAGATGCCTGCAATTAAGCTACTTCCCAGTCATATGGATAAAGGCAACGATAGTAGCTCTCAGGAAACCCAGGTAGGAAAACTATACAGAGCCCAAATCCTACAGACCGATTGGACTTCTGCCAATAATGGGTAAGATTCTGGAAAAGATGACAGTAAACAGACTGAAATGGCACATTCTACCCCGATTAAGTGAACATCAGCATGGATTTATGCCCCAAAAAAGCACAGTCCTAATCAACCAAATACGATCAAAGCTAGCGCAACACAAAATAATCACAATAGTATCACTAGACATAGAGGGAGCCTTTGACAGCGCGTGGTGGCCGGCAATCAGAGTCCGTCTTGCCGAAGAAAAGTGCCCAATCAACCTAAGATGCATAATTGACAGATATTTACAGAATAGACAGGTGAATGTAAGATAAGGGGGGCAAGAAGTCACGAGATCAACAAACAAGGGATGCGTGCAAGGATCGATTGGAGGCCCTATTCTGTGGAACTTGCTCTTGGATCCGCTTCTTAAGGAACTTCAACGAAACGGTCACTATTGCCAAGCTTTTGCAGACGATGTCGTCCTCTTATTCGATGGAGATACCGCTAGTCAAATCCAAGGCCATGCTAATGCCGCTCTCGAATTAGTGCGGGCGTGGGGTGTCAGGAACAAGTTAAAATTTGCCCTGCAAAAAACTAAAGCTATGACTTTTACCAACAAACTCAAATACGATACCCCACGTCTACACATTGGAGGGATCGACATTTGCATGGTTAAGGAAGTCAAAATCTTAGGACTCACAATAGACAATAAACTCACTTTCAATAGTCATGTCGGAAATATATGTAAAAAAGCCTTAATCTTCTATAAGAAATTAGCAAAAACAGCCCGAATAAGTTGGGGACTTCATCCAGAAATAATAAGGACCATCTATATAGCAGTAGTAGAACCAGTCATCTTATATGCCGCAGGTGCGTGGGCGGAAGCAGCAGATAAAATGTGCGTTCAAAAGAACCTAAACGCTGTACAAAGAGGCTTCGCGCAAAAATTGTGCAAGGCATACCGGACCGTTTGCCTCAATGCAGCGCTGGTGCTGGCTGGGATACTCCCCCTAGACCTACGGATTCACGAAGCAGCCGTTCTGTATAGGGCAAAGAGGGGTGTTCCCCAGCCAGCACTCTGCGACAGGGAAGTAGAGCGGAGGGAGCCCTACACAAATCTTTCTCACCCAGCGGAACGTATGAGCCTGAAGTTCGTTTGCCTAGAAAGACAAAATGAGGTTGAAGCAAATAAACACCAACAAGTGCGCATATTTACGGATGGCAGCAAAATAGCGGACAAAGTCGGAGCAGCACTGTCCGAATGGAGTGATGACAATGAAATCAAAAGTAAAAAATTTAAGCTGTCATCCTATTGCACAGTATATCAGGCCGAGCTTTTTGCCATACGCGAAGCTATGAGAGAAATAGAGAGGAACCCGGGAAGCACCTTCGGCATATACAGTGACTCAAGATCAGCACTTGAGACTATCACAAGTCACCACACTACCCATCCTCTAGCCATAGAAATAAAGAAATACATAAACACTTTGCAAAAACACAACAAATCAGTTTCCTTTTTCTGGGTCAAAGCTCATGCAGTGCTACTGGAAAATGAGCGTGCTGACCAGCTAGCAAAAGAGGCAACTAATTCAAAAAAGAAACCTGAATACGACCTATGCCCAGTTTCATTTGTTAGGCGACAAATCCGATTAGAGTCGCTTGAAAAATGGAACTGGAGATATAAAAACAGTGACACTGCAGGCACGACGAGAATGTTCTTCCCGGACGCAATAATTGCATATAAATTTACTAGAAAAATAGAGACGACTGGAGTTTTAACCCAGACACTAACGGGTCACGGTGGGTTCGCTGCATATTTGCATAGACTCAAGTGTAAAGAGAACCCATCATGCCCATGCGAACCCGGAAAGGCCGAAAGCGTTGAACACGTCCCACTGGAGTGTCCAATTCACGCAAAAGAAAGATATGAGACGGAACAAAAACTAGAGATAGATATAAATTCAGAAAATATTTGTATTTTAATTAGCAATAAGAAATATCAGTGGATATTTATAGAGTTTTGTAAAAACATAGTCAATAAGGTAATAAAATAAAACTAGTTAAAAATTTATAGAAAACATGTAAATAAAGATAAGTTTAAGTTATATAATATCAGAAATATTAAGTTACGTTTAAAAGTACTGTACTACATTGCAAGAAAAAAAAAGGATATGAAAATGCTACAGTACAAAAGAAAGATATAAAAGATTAAAAGAAAGGTATAAAAAAAACAGTTAAGTTAAGTAGTTAAGTTGCTATACTATCAGTCGTATTAAGATAAGTTCATTAAAAGTTATGCATTACATTATAAGAAACAAAATAGGACAAGTCAAAATGTAAATATACTAGGATAAGACATTGTCAATAATTGAAGTTTGTACTACATAGATAATAAAGATACCGAAGGGCCCCGATACTAACATCGGGGGTTTAACTCGCGGGCCGGGACATGAAAACTCCCGGACAGGAAGAAAAAAAAAACCTAACCTAACCTAACCTTTTTTTTTTATACAGAACGGCTGCTTCGTGAATCCGTAGGTCTAGGGGGAGTATCCCAGCCAGCACCAGCGCTGCATTGAGGGAAACGGTCCGGTATGCCTTGCACAATTTTTGCGCGAAGCCTCTTTGTACAGCGTTTAGGTTCTTTTGAACGCACATTTTATCTGCTGCTTCCGCCCACGCACCTGCGGCATATAAGATGACTGGTTCTACTACTGCTATATAGATGGTCCTTATTATTTCTGGATGAAGTCCCCAACTTATTCGGGCTGTTTTTGCTAATTTCTTATAGAAGATTAAGGCTTTTTTACATATATTTCCGACATGACTATTGAAAGTGAGTTTATTGTCTATTGTGAGTCCTAAGATTTTGACTTCCTTAACCATGCAAATGTCGATCCCTCCAATGTGTAGACGTGGGGTATCGTATTTGAGTTTGTTGGTAAAAGTCATAGCTTTAGTTTTTTGCAGGGCAAATTTTAACTTGTTCCTGACACCCCACGCCCGCACTAATTCGAGAGCGGCATTAGCATGGCCTTGGATTTGACTAGCGGTATCTCCATCGAATAAGAGGACGACATCGTCTGCAAAAGCTTGGCAATAGTGACCGTTTCGTTGAAGTTCCTTAAGAAGCGGATCCAAGAGCAAGTTCCACAGAATAGGGCCTCCAATCGATCCTTGCACGCATCCCTTGTTTGTTGATCTCGTGACTTCTTGCCCCCCTTATCTTACATTCACCTGTCTATTCTGTAAATATCTGTCAATTATGCATCTTAGGTTGATTGGGCACTTTTCTTCGGCAAGACGGACTCTGATTGCCGGCCACCACGCGCTGTCAAAGGCTCCCTCTATGTCTAGTGATACTATTGTGATTATTTTGTGTTGCGCTAGCTTTGATCGTATTTGGTTGATTAGGACTGTGCTTTTTTGGGGCATAAATCCATGCTGATGTTCACTTAATCGGGGTAGAATGTGCCATTCAGTCTGTTTACTGTCATCTTTTCCAGAATCTTACCCATTATTGGCAGAAGTCCAATCGGTCTGTAGGATTTGGGCTCTGTATAGTTTTCCTACCTGGGTTTCCTGAGAGCTACTATCGTTGCCTTTATCCATATGACTGGGAAGTAGCTTAATTGCAGGCATCTGTTTGCTAGTGCGAGGAAGATTTCGGGGTCATGATTTATGGCATGTTGACATATGTCTGCTGTTAGTCCGTCAGATCCTGGGGCTTTTTTGGGATTGAAACTCATTGTGGCTACTGCAAGTTCTGTCCGTGTAAACAGTGGGTCATAATATTCGTTGTCATCTGATGTGTTTACTTGCGCAGCCTATATCCTTGTGCTTCTGTGATCTTCATTTTCAATGGTTTCGTCATCTACCGGGAAAAATGTTGTGGCTAACAACTGCGCGGATTCTGTTTGGTCTAGATATTTGCCTTCTTTTTTAAGTGGTAGGTCTTCTTCTCTTTTTTTTCTACTTTTTTGATGACTCTGTAAATTCCCTCCCAGAGCCCCTCTCTATCCTGTTTCTCGCAAAACTGCTTCCAGCTGTCAATTCGGTGTTGTTGTGCCGTTTCTTCGTATCTTTCCTTTGCTTCCAGGTACTCTCCTACGACTTTTTCCCTTCGGACCTGTGCTGCGAATCGGATTCTGCGCCTCTTGGTGAGCGCTTCTGACTTCAGTCTGGCGAGTTCTTCATTCCACCATGGAAAGGCGGGTGTGGTTTTATTTGTTTTAGTGGTATACTGTCATTACTCGCATCAATTATTACTTTCATGTGTTTTTCTAATATTCGCTCTAGTTGTATTGTTGTGTAAATTTTATTAATTTCATGTATATTAATTTCATTTTCTATAAGCAATTGGTCAACTTTTCGTGGAATCGGGTCCAGTTTGCTTTTTTGCTGTTGAACTTCCGAGTGGTCCTATTTATGGTACTGCCTTTAGATTTGGTAAGTGTTATGTTAAATATTATTGTGTTGTGGTCAGAACTCGTTAGCTGTGTGTCGACTCTCCAATCCTCAATTCTATTCCACAGGTCTTGTGTGCACGCTGTGATGTCTACGCTGCTGGTGTAAAATCTTCCACCGCGGACGGTGTCGTACGTTGGAGTATCGCCGTCGTTGAGTACCTGTAAGCCCATTTCCTCCAGTGTCCCAGCCAATTCGTTGCCCCTTCAGCGCTACCCCACCATAGGCTCTTTGCGTTCACGTCGCCGCCGATGATCATATTTCGGCCAAATTTTTCGTTATTCGTTTAAGTTGTTCTAGATATGGTTCTATAGGTTTTGGTTTGGGTTCGAAATAAAATGAGGCTACTGTGAACTCCCACTCTTTAGTCTTCATTTTTAGAACAACAATGTTGTGATTCGTGAACTCCGGGTATTGGGTAACCTCAATATTATCGTCGAATACTGCAATGGCCGCTTTCACAACACCGTCGTTTTGATCCGCGCATTGGAAAATCCTTACGCCATTATAATGCCTCATTTTACCCAAGCCGCCCACGTATGGCTCCTGAATCATCGTGAATGCCATCTTTGTTTTAATGGCCTCAATAATCATTTCATCGGTGGCGAGTTGCTTGCGCTGGAGATTGGCTGGTGCTACGATGTACGGTTTATATCTTATTTGTGCGCCTGGAACAACTTTAGCAGTAGGCTATGGTGGCCCAGGCCAGAGCATCCCACTTTTTCCTTATCGGGCACTCATTACTGAAGGCATTGTGGTTGACCTTTTCCGCTTTGGTTGTAACACAATTTATGCATGATGGTGCGTCTGCGGTAATCCAATGTTCACACTTGCTTTTTATGTGGTCGCCTCCGCAGTGGCTGCATTTCTCTTGCGTTTCTTTACAGAATCTTCGACCATGACCGTAGCCTAAACACATAGAGCATTGGACTAACGGTGATTGGTCCATTACCCTTACTCGCTGCAGATCTACGTGTACTACCTCGGCTTCGACCAGGCGCTTCCAAATTTTTTGGAGAAACTCTAATGATAAGATGACTAGTCAGTGCGTTTCTAGTGCGTTTTTTATAGGCCAACTGCATTCTTTGTTGAATATACCTTTGTCTTGGTTTTTCGGCGCGCGCAGAACCTCCTCATCATTGTTATAATTTAAAACGTCTTTAAGTATTATCAGAGGATCCTTATTTTTGATGTCTTCTGCTTTCATTTCCCCTGTTTTGTTAATCCTTTCTTTTATTTTCATTCGCTCTTCTTCTGTCTTAAATCCTATTATGATTTTCCTGTCTTTTGCTTTCTTAACACGTTCTACGGCTACCCCTCCTTCCTTTGCATTTACAGCCTTCCTTATTCGACTCAAAACGTCTTTTCCTGTTTCCGTTTCGTCATTTGAGGTAACGATGACCAAATGCAATGCTGCCTGTTCCGGGAGTCGTTTACTGGGTGCAGCCACTAGATTTGCGTATGTCCTCCTCTCTATGTATTCTTTGAGATGGTCCAGTTTCTCTCCGTTTTCCTTAATAATTTTCGATTGTTCTTGAATTTTCATCAGTATGTCATCAATTTTTGGTTCTGTTTTCTGTATTTTCTCTTCCTCCTTGTTTTCGTCCTCACTCCCGCTCTTTTTGGCTATCTTCACTGAATCTACTTCCTTCACTAACTTAAGGAGGCGCTCTAAAATTTGAAGGTCTGTTTTATATTCCCTTTTTAAGTTGCCCGAGTTGTTTAAGACAGTTTTCCCTTTTTGTACACATGCAATTGCTTCCTTTATTCTTTCAGAATTTTTGCTGCTTTCTCGCTTTTGGGGTGTTATATCGATTGTAAACGTTTTATTTATTTGAGAGGTGCTCATGGTCTCTGTTTGTATTGCCGGTTCACTATCACCGATGCTTTGTCTGACATTATTTCCCTGTGAAGGCTCAGCCTTATCTTGAATCTTTAGGGAGTCTCTCTCTCCTACTGGGAAAGCTTATTTGGGGGTCCTCAACATATTTCGGGGTTGTATATTTTTAAAATAAGTTTTTTAGCTGATTTATTTGAAAATTATGATTAGTGGTTTTAGAGGGGGGGGTCTGAGGGAAAATCCGTCCGAGGCCAAACTGTTCCTCTCGATGAGAGGGTTTGTTTGAGCCCAAACTTGGGGGGTCTGGGAGCACAGGGGCCAAAGTTACCCTAGAGGGGGTGAGGTCGAAAATGCGGTGGGGGGGGGGGAAGGTTTCACGGGACGGCCTAAGGCGGTATTAAAATAATTTTGTTAGTTTTTTAAGGGGGGGGGGGGGAGGTCGTGGGGGAAATCCGTCGGAGTCAAACTGTTCCTCTCAATGAGAGGCAGTTTGAGCCCAAACTCGGGGGGTTTGGGAGCACAGTGATCAAAGTTGAGACTTAAGGGGGTGAGGTCAAAAAATATTTTGGGGGGGAGTGTCTGAAGGGAAATCTGCCTGTTCCAAACTGTTCCCCTCGAGGAAAGGTTCCGTTGGAACCCAAACTCGAAGGGTCTGATTCAACCAGGACGGGTGTTATGACTATTTGAAGATTTTTTGTATATTTGCTTGTGGCAATCTATTGTCTAAAAATTAATAAATTTAATTAAATTGAAACTAAAACGTGTCACCCTTAGCCTTATTTCGGAACACAAAATTTTACCAACCTTTATTTTGCAGTTATAAGCCGCAAAATATAACTTGGTAATGATGTTTATACTTTAGTATATTAAGGTACGTCAGCTTGCTTGGTATGCCTGAAAAGAGCTTAAAGAGCTCTTTTCAGCAGTATCCCGCAATTAATTTAAGAGTTAATTTTACTATTTTTATATTAATTACAAATTTAAATTTTTAACTTACAAAACGAAAAAAGGCTTGTTTATGGTTATAAAATAATTAAAATTACTGTTGATTGGTGTCTTCGTAAAGAACTCGTCGCGGTCGATCTTCTGGTACCCGTGGATCCCGTCGGACTCTTCAAATGGCTGATGGCTCACACCTGGATGTTGTTTTTTTGCCTCTCCTACTTCGAGGCCTTGACCGAAAATTCTGGGAGGGGTCTCAAATGATGGGTATTAACGAGGGGCACAGGATCGTTATTAATAATTTTGGATGGACGAACCTGTTTAGGCGCAAATTAAATTTTTCCTTCTCCTACTTCGTAGCCTCACCAGAAAAATCTGGGAGTGGTCTTAAACGAAGGAGGCAGATGTAGTGCAGAGCATTACAGTTCAAAAAGAGTAGTTTTGTAGTCTGTTTCAGTCGCAAATTAAATTTTTTTCTCCTCTTCTTCGGTTCTTCCCCAGAAAAATCTGGCCATATTTTCCAAGAGTGAGGGCAGACAAGGTGCACAAAACTGCAGTTCGAAAACAATACGTCACCCATCTTGTTTTGGCACAATTTAACGGTAAAGTTTCAGTTTTTTGTTTTTTCCAAATAAAAAGTCCAAATTATGACCGATTTTCACCACACTTTTACTATTCACTAACACTTCCGAGCGCGCATCCAACGATATACAACACGGATATGATATCGCGAAAAAACCTATTTATAGGATTTTAAAACTACGGAGCGACTCAAAATCGTACACTTCCACTGGCGATTGCGATGTTACGGGTTAGGTTAGGTTAGGTTTTTTTTTTTTTTTCCTAGTAGGCCTACCTCCCTGGCAGCTTTCGCTCCAGGGCCGAGGAACTACTAAGACTCTACTTTCTCCCTCCCATTGATCGGTAGGGGTTGTGTGTGGGTTACTAATTTATTACGTTTTTATATATTTTATCGCTTACAAACTAACAATATTTTTTTTTTTTTTTTTTTAATTTTCCTTATTTACTAAACATATGATCTTACAGCTACAAGTTTACCTACTCAACATATTCCTTCATTATCACTTATGAATCTAATACATATCTGCTATTATCTTAAATATTTACAGTTTTAATTACTTAATACTATCTTATTCTAGGCACGTCTACGTAAAGGCTAAGGTTGTATAACAGCCCCTATACTTATGCATAGGGAACCGTTTTATACAATTAATGCTACTTCTAATAATAAAATTACATAAATTTGACCTAACACTATATTGTGGCTTTTGTATGATGTATACATTATTTACATTATACAGCCTATTCAATACTAATTATAAATATAAGAAAAAACACAAAACTAATATAATTATAATTTAAGCTGCTTAATATTAATATTGCTGCCGTTCCTAGGCAGCACATCCGCTAGGATTTTATAGCAGAACGACTCGAACAGCTGCCTAGTGGGTCGCGTTATAAGGTGGGGTAGGTTTGCCTCTAGTACAGCCACTCCGCTCTGCAGTTCCAAGTCGAACCTCCACCGGCCAAACCTAGGGCAGTCGAGCACCAGGTGCAATGCGCTTTCGTCCGTTTGACCATCGCATATACACACTGGGCTATCCTTCAGGCCAAACCGGTGGAGATACGCTGTAAAACCGCCGTGGCCCGTGATGTCCTGGGCCATAAAAGCGGAGAAGGGCTCCTCCCGTACCAGCTTATAAGACACCTTGACGTCTGGCAGGAACGCTTTTGTAACACTTGCAGTTTGACCCGCGGTGTAGCGCTCCTGCCAGACCCCAAGGGTCCTGCCTCGGATGTTGTGGCGAAGAGTGGAGACCGGTTCTCCATCGCATGCAGACCTCAACTTCGAATGGAGCGCCGCGTCCTTCGCCAAGTGGTCAGCCCTCTCGTTCCCCTCAATACCTACATGCGCCCGAACCCAGCGGAACCGAATGGTTTTACGCATATTTCGGGCCCGCTGGATAAGGTTTTTAATTTCGAATGCTATCGAGTGGAACAAAGATCGATCCCTTAGCAGCTCCAGCGACGACCTGGAGTCACTAAGGATCTCGACCTTCATATCGGGCATCGTTAAGATGTCCTCGATAGCCTTCGAAATAGCGCACATTTCGGCTTGGAAGACAGAGCAATAATTCTCTAATTTGAGTTTCCTTGCTCTGACTTCCAGGCCTCGCCGCCTGTATGAATTTCCGGCTCCAACCTTGCCCTGTATCTTGCTGCCGTCGGTGTAGACCTGCAGATAACCCTCTCCTTCTCTTTGGTCATCCTGCACTTCTGCCACGCCGGTTTCGGCCTGTGTCTCCTCGAGGCAACAGAATTCTACCTCAGGAGCGAGGGCTGGATGGGGAGCATCCAGGAAGCTAACCCGATGTTCAGCCTTCCTGTCTGCCATACCATCAATGTCCTCGCCCCTTTTATAGCGGTACAGTTCTGCTGCCTCTCGGATTCTGAGGTCGAGTGGCAAGATACCTGACAGAATCAGCGCCGCACTCAGACTTGCGGTTTTGTAGGTCCAGCTGATCTTTCGCGCGAACCCCCGCTGAACTGCGTCCACCAGCTTCCGCACTCCGACTTGATCTACGGCTGGGACCCAGACGCTTGAAGCGTAAAGTACGATTGGCTCCACAGCGGCAATGTAGATGGTCCTGACCACCTCTGGGTTCAGACCCCAGGTTGTCTTAGCCGCCCTTGACAATTGGCCATAGATGGCCGTTGCCTTTCGGCAAACGTCAATGACGTGCGGCTTAAAAGACAACCTGTGGTCAATTATAAGACCCAGGATCTTGGTTTCAGTGACCATCTTTATGCTTTCACCGCCCATGGTGATCTGAATTGGTATTAGTTTCAGTTTCTTGGTGATCACCATGGCGTTGGTTTTGTGTGGAGCAAATCGCAGCTTGTTGTCCAAGCCCCAGTCGTAGACCCGCCGGAGGACGGAGTTAGCGGTCCGCGGGATAGTCTCCGGAGAGGAGCCCGAGAAGACGAGCACTACGTCGTCGGCGAAGGCTTGCACGCGCAGGCCCTCTTCCTCGAGGGCGCCCAGCAACGGATCAATCAGGAGAGCGGCCTAGAGCAACGAGTGGAAGATCTGGAAAAGAGAGAGGCTGTAGAGGTGATTGAACTACGCCAGACCGTAACTCAATTAAAACAACAAATTAACGACCGAGATCAGGAGGCGTTGCTGAGTGATCTCGACATTGGCCTTTAAAATTATGATGAGGCTGAGGGATAAGGCTATGATGGATTTCCAAAAGACAAGGTTACCTTCAAAAAAGAGTATTATAAAATATTAAAATCATCTGTAAGTATAGCACTTTTCTTTGAAAAATCTGCATTTTTTAAACATCATATAAATAATAAGATAAATCAACCGAAACTACTATAGAAAAACTTAAAAAATGTTTTATAACCTAAAAAAATAATATTTAATTGCCAATGTACTTTAGTGACCCTGATATGATCAATAATCATTTTTTAAACATACCAGGTTCTTCAAATGTTAGTATTACGCAGTTGACATACTATGAATACCACAAATACAGTGATGCTGTATTTCACATTGAGATGGTTGATCTGGATGAAATTTACAAAATTATACAGAGCCTTAAGTCAAATGCCGAGGGTTGTGATAATATTACTCTGGAAATGCTTATTATGACATTTCCATACTCACTAGAGGTAATAAAAAACATTATATATAAGTCTTTTAGCACATCCACATGCCCAGATACATGGAAAACTGCAATTGTGAAGCCTATTCCAAAAAAACCAAACCCATGTGAGTTAAAAGATCTTAGGCCTATAAGTATATTGCCATGTTTATCAAAGGTTTTGGAGAAAGCTGTTTGTACACAATTAACGAAATATCTTGAAGATAATAATATTTTACCTGAAGTACAGTTAGGATTCAGAAAAGGTCGAAGTACAGTAACAGCTTTGCTTGATGTTACTGACAATATACTCCATGCACAAGACAATGGGATGTGTACACTTCTAGTGTTGTTAGATTTCTCTAGGGCATTTAACTCAATAAATACCACTTTGCTGCTTTCCAAACTTAGATACTATGGAGTTGATAACAGTGCTTTGAAATGGTTTAACAGTTACTTGAGCAATCACTCTCAATATGTGAAATTACAGAGAAATGATTGGACTACAATATTTTCAAATAAGGTTAGTGTAAATCGAGGAGTACCTCAGGGTTCTATATTGGGTCCAATTCTCTTCATTCTATATGCTGCCGCTATTAAAAGCCATATTCAGTACTGTAATTTTCACATTTATGCAGATGATATACAGGTGTATATCTCTTGCATACCTGCCGACATTGATCAAACCATTAAAAAACTTAATGAAGATCTAGCTAGGATAGCAATGTGGTCCAAAAAAAATGACCTTCTACTCAATGCAGATAAAACCAAGTATTTGATATGTGGTAGTAAGCAACTAGTAAATAAAATAAATACATTAGAAAAAGTAAGGCTTAACGGTGAATTAATTGAGCAAATATATGAAGTAAGAAATTTAGGGCTGATAATGAACACTGACTTGCGATTTGAGAAGCATGTTGCACAATCAGTTCAGAACTGCTTCTATAGGCTGAAAATTTTGTACCGATTAAGATCCTATGTAACTGACAGACTGTGTGTTAAATTAGCTGAGTCACTAATACTCTCAAAACTCAACTACATGGACACAGTAGTTGGACCCGTCTATTAGGGAAAACCCAAAATCTTATCCAACATGTTTAAAACGTGTGTGCTCGTTTTTGCTTTAACATTCCATTAAGGGCCCATGTGACAACATACCTTAATAAACACTGTATCCTAAAATTGAGACACAGGCGTAAGCTTCACTTAGCTAGCCTGCTCTTTGATGTAATAAAGTACAAGGTTCCTACTTATTTATATAAAAAGCTCTCCTGGTTTTCCAGTCATAGGTCCTGTGATACTCGAGAGGCTGTTATGCAAATCACAATACCACAACACAGTTCAGCAACCTTTCGAGGGAGTTTTAGCTATGCTGCTTCAAAGAGTTGGAACAATATTCCACCGCCACTGAGGAGCCTGAAATGCAAGAAATACAGTTTTAAATTAAAAATCAAACAGTTTATGCTAGATCATCAAATAAAGCAGGAAACACTGAGACATGAAACCAGTATTTTATAAAAGTATATTGCTTTCTATTTAATAATTATATTATAATATAAGGTGCAAGCATACTCACCAAGAGTGTCTTCTCCATTATCTATGTCCGGTAAAGTTTTATTTTACATCTCAGTCCATAAACATTAACCCATATTTAAGTAGTGCAATAATTATGAGTAGGTACAGTACTTTAGTCGTTTTTAGTTATATATAGCTGGTTACTTTTAATTAGTTAATATTTTTATGTATATTCTTTTTGTTTCACTCAAAAACAAACAATAATGAATAAATAATGTAAATTGTAAACTGATCTGTGATCACATATTATTACTTCTATTCTATTCTATTCTTCCTACTATGGCTCCTGTGGAAGGTATACCACAAGTTTGCCAATGTCACGTTAAGGTAGACCACCAAGCTTAGAGTATTCTTTTACTAATTTTAATGGTATTGATCGGTGCTTAAGATTGAAACAAGTTTTATTTTCTTATACCTGAAACAAATATACATGCTGTTAGGACTATAGACACACACAAATATTATTACTTAAATTATTTGATATAAGTACTTAGTGCTATTTACAACTTAATCTTATTTATTTTAATATATTTACACAAAATATATACAAAAGGAGTGAAAACTAGGGAGAGGAGACATTTAAAGGAAGTTGGGCGGGGAATTTCAGGAGGTATAAAATTGTATAAAGAAGGTTGTGTTAAAGGGCAATTGAAGAATAAATGATCCACGTTTCCCTCATCTAGACCACATTCACACAAGGAATTGTCCCTAATTCTTATTTTAGCCAAAAATACTGGGGTACAAGCATGATTAAAACGTAGACGACAAATAGTTGAAATTACTGACTTGTTGGGAATTTTAAATTTCGAGAACCAAGGTTTCTGAGGAATTACGGGTTGTAGATCTCCATAAAATTTGCCTTTAGAGTTTTTGGAAACTTGCCAAATACTGGACCAATTCTCATGCAATGTGGGTTTCAGGATGGTGCGCAAGTCATGGGAGAAAATTTTTGAGTATTGGAGGGAACCTGTTGCAATAGCTGTCTTCGCACAGGCATCTGCATTTTCGTTACCAAGAATGCCTGAGTGACCTGGAATCCATGCTAAAACGATGTTAATATTGAGGTCATAGCATTCTTTCAAAGATTCCCTTATTTTAAATATAATTGGAAAATGACTTTTAGACCTAAATGGATTTGACAGTATTGATTGAAGGCAACTTTTGGAGTCTGAAAGAATAATAGAGTTGTTCATGCCATGAGCCTTAACAAATAAAATTGCTTCAAGAATGGCAATTGATTCCCCAGTGAAAACAGAAGTGATAGATGGGCAGCTGTAACTGAGTATAATTCTTGTTGAAGGAATCCATGCTGCAGCACCAACAGGGCTCATGTCTGTTTTTGAAGCATCAGTGTAGATTTTATGCCAATTTTGAAAATACGAGTACATTATCTGAGAAAAAGTTTTATTGGCTTCTATGGAAAAGTTATCTATACCTAAGTTTAAAATTACAGATGGTTGGAAAGTGAGTGCACTAAAAGGCATAGTAAATAGAGGCAATTTAGAATATTGGAAGAGGGGGTAAGAGAGGTGAGAGAATAATAAGTAACTGTGGAGAATGCAGGGTCTTTTGTCTTCAGGAATATTATTATTATTGTATAAAGCAAATAGTTGGTCTAATTTTGGAATCAAGGGATGTCCACAACATTCAGCTAATTTGAGAAAAAATTTATTGGCAAGAAATTGACGGCGAAGTGAAAGGGGGGGTTCCAGACACTCTACTTGCATGGCATTAATCGGGCTAGATTTCATGGCTCCTAATATTATGCGCAAGCATTTAGCCTGAATTTTGTCCAGTTTATTCAGACCTGCTTTATTTCCTGGGATCAAAAACATAGTGCCGTAATCCATGTGGCTGCGAATGATTGCATTGTACAATAATTTTTGGGTGAAGGGGTGAGCTCCCCACCAGACACCAGATACAGAGCGCAGGATATTAATGTTTTTCTCACATTTCTGTGAGACATAATCAAAGTGCTTTATGCCTGATAATTTTTGATCTAACCAAATCCCTAGAAATTTAACATTGGTAACAACAGGTAACTCAACATTATAAATTTTAATTTTAATATGAGGAAAAAGTCTTTTATTTGTAAATAAAACTACTTTGCTTTTAGCAGTTGATAGTGACAACCCATGTTGCATTAAATAATCAGCAAGATATTCAAGTGCACAATTTAACTGATTGGATGAATCCTGTATGGACTTGTTGGAAGTATACAGAACAATATCATCTGCATATTGCAGTATTTGGCAGAAGGGGGATACAGAGCTATTGAGGTCATATGTATACAGATTGTAGAGAAGGGGACTAAGGACTGAGCCTTGAGGTAAGCCTTTCCAAACTGACTTAGGAGGGAGGTAAGAGGATGGACCTTTGATAGTGATTGTTCTTTCCATTAACATATTACATATGAAACGAGATAGCTTCACGGGGATACTCAGCTGGTTGAGTTTACTCCTGAGTAGAGGAAGTGATACGTTATCATATGCAGATTCTGTCAAGGAAAACTCCCAAAAGGTGTTCTTTACTGAGGAGTGCTATTCTTATGTCAGTTGTAAGGATGCCTAAGCTATCTAGGCAACTCTTGCCCTTTCTGAAACCATATTGAGAGTTGGAAAGGAGATTATTTTTTTCAACAAACCACTCAAGTCTGTGTTTTATCATGATTTCAGAAACTTTTGCAAGAGTAGAAGAGAGGGCAATTGGTCTATAACTTGTGGCTTCAGATGGATTCTGACCAGGTTTAAGAATTGGTATTATTACCTGATTTTTCCAGGGTGGAGGGATGACCCCAAAATCAAAAAGGTTATTTATAATATCTAGGTAATATTTCTTGGATGTAGTTGATGAGTTTTTGATGAAAGAATAGGGGATTCCATCTGCTCCAGGAGCAGAATCAGCTAGACCGTCTAAAGCGAGAAGGAATTCAGAAAAAGAGAAAGGAGACTCTAAACTATGAGTAGAGGCAAGAGGGCCTGGAGGGGATGGAAAATAGTCCATGTTTGGAGCTGAAGGGGGGGACATTCTATCTGAAAAGTATTCAAGCCACAAAGATGAATCCACACTTAAATCATGCTCTTGAGCACAAAATGAACCTCTAAATTTTTTAATTTGTTTCCAAACCATTGAGGATGAAGTGCTTGAAGACAAATTTTGGCAAAAGTTAATCCATCCTTGCTTTTTCTTTTTTTTAAATAAATATGTAGCTTTAGCTGCAACTTTTTTATAGTGAATAAAGTTAGAAAGTGACATGTTTCTGTTATAATTTTTTTCCGCTAACTTCCTTTCTTTGGCAGCAGCAGTGCACTCAGCATCCCACCAAGGAGTTGAAATTTTATTTAAAATAGGTTTCTTCAAAGGGAACTTATTGTCAGCACAAGTAATCATAGCGGTTGTAAATTTCATATAGTTATCTACTACATTAAGATGGTTAGTGACTGGCAACTCTGCAATTTTTTTATCTAGACAAGAAGAGTAATAAGGCCAATTTGCATCTACTAATTTATATTTAAAGGATGAGGAAGGGTTTTCGGGGGGGATTACTTTGTCAGGGATAAATATGGTTATAGGGAAATGGTCACTGCCATAGGAATTTTGTAAAATGTTCCAAGAAAGGAGAGGAGCCAGACATGGAGAACACAAGGTGAGGTCAACTGCACTTTTGGGATTTTGAGAAGGTGAAACCCTGCGGGTAGGAGAGCCATCATTGATAATACACAGATCACACTCATCAAATATGTCTAACAGAGAGAGGGCAAAATAATCACTGTGGCTTGAGCCCCATGAAGTGTGATGAGCATTAAAGTCTCCCATAATTATAATAGGAGGGGGAATAGATGAAATTAAAAAGAGGATATCAGCAATCATGGTTGACTGAGGTTGAGGTACATAGATTGAGACAAGAGAGATGTTCATAACCTTTGCTGCAACAATATTTATACCTGGATGAGGACTAGGAAGGGTAATCGAGGAGAAGGGAAGGGTGCGTCTTATTAATAAGGCGCAACCCGCACCAACACTTTCTGCTCGATCATCTCTAAGGCATACATAGCCGGGGACCCTGAAGTGTGAACCAGGGACCAGCCATGTCTCAGAGATGGCGATGGCAGAAGGAAGGTATTTATTTATGAGATGTGTAAGGCTGGGTTTTTTAGGACGTAGGCTTCTGGTGTTCCATTGCAGAATGGACACTGGGGCCATGGTTATTGACTAAGGACAGAATTTGTGAAAGTTGATGGGCAACGTTGGACGGTAAGCTTAGACTGTTTTTAGTTATCAGGGATAGAATGATGGACAGGAGAGCCTCCAAGAGGTTATCATCCTGCGCTGATGATGAAAAATTGGATTGATGGGATAGTGCAGAACCATTCGGGAAGGATGAAGGAACATCGGCAATGATGGCCTGATGAGCAGCACGATCATAGGACTTACTTAAAATGGGTCTGGAGCGTGAAGGGAGTGTTACAGTTTTCCTGTAACTGACAGTAGGAGAAATGGATGGCTGAGTGGTATGAGCTGGTTGAGAGGAAAAGGGGGGTAGTTAATTATGGGGTAATGAGGGATTAAGGAGAATTTCAGAGTAAGGCTTTACTGATTTCGGGCAACGGTTTGCTGCCTTCTCATAAGATAAGTTTTCCTGAGACATGATTGCTTTAATGGATTTTTGTCTACCATGTTCAGGACAAGCTTTGTTGGTGGCAAAATGTTGACCTGAGCAATTTATACAAGAAGCATCTTTATCAGTAACCTCACACGTATCACCAGCATGGGATTGGGCACATTTGAAGCACCTTGGCTTAGATCTACATACTGTTTTTATATGGCCAAAGCGGCAACAGTTCTGGCATTGGATAGTAGGGAACAGGTATGTTTCTATGGGGAGGGAATTGTGGAAGAGGAAGATTTTTCCCGGAAGCAATTGGCCTTGAAATGTTAATACAATGGTTTGGGTTGGTACCCAAGTCACTCTACCCTCCTCAATTACTTTCCTATTGAGTCTGCGAGCCTTTAAAATCTTTCCACAACCAGTGGGAAGATCAACCGACTCCACAAACTCATTCATAGACAGGTCCACTGGGACTTGACGAACTATACCCATCTTAGTGATGTTATAGTTGGGAATTGTTGCGGTATATTTATTAGCAGCTAAAAGTGGGTTATCCAGAAAACTGTTGGCATCTTTGGCTGTTTTAAATACTACTGAAATTTTATTTCTACCTACTTTTTTTATTCCGTCAGGGCAAATATTAGCAATTTTGTGCCTGTGGAGAAGCTGGCCGAATTTAATTGGCTTTATAGTGAGACCTGAGGCAGGGTCTTCTTCCGTGCGGGAGACGTGGATCAAAAAAGGTCCTTTATCAAATGTTGTATACTGTTTGATACCAATTATTAACGATGGATCACTATATACATTTTGGATAGAGGCAGAAGCCATGTCCGTATCGATAATTGTTTTTTTAGGCGCTGCGTTTCCTGAAGAACTATCTTCTAGCCGTCGTTTCGAGCCGGTTAGAGCAGGAATATCCGGTGGATCCGGAGGTTCCGGAGGAGAGATCTCCATAGTGTAGAAATTAGTTGCTGTTAGTTAGGTTAGATGTATTATGAACTAATATCTATATTAAAATGTTAAGACCACTCACCAAAATAAATGTATAATAACAGAAAAGAAAACTGCTGCAATCAATTTTACAATAGGCTGCAGTAGGTAAAGCCTTTTTAAAAAAAGTGGTAACTAAAACTCGACTCACGCGTGATAGCTACCCGTCCAACCAAATCCACGGAAATATTTTCTATTATTACTTTTATGTTTCGAACTCAGATTGACATTTAACAGAGTTGTCAACTTAGAAACATCAGAAATTGACAACTCAAATTGTTTACTCAGTCTACGCATTAGGTAGTTACTATATTAAAATAATTATCTTTAAGGCGATGTCACCAAATAGCCCAACGGAAGACCAGCGCTGGTTTTCAAACCAGCAAATATGCTGAGTTGGGACCACTTTGTGACGTATAGAAAATAATATTTCTCAATTTTGTTTTATGTTTTATTGTACTATCGTCATGAATAAACTTTTTCTTTATTTTCTTTCTTTCTTTCTCAGTCGCTTAGTACTGGAAGAATGGCGCCTATAGTGCGCGCGCCCACTCGGGAGGACTCAAGTTCCTCCTGCCACTGCCGCACAATGGCAGCGTCAGCCGCGCGCCTAATGCTCTCCTCCTGCTCCCTCCATATTTCACCGCCCATTGCCGCCTTATGGCGATATAAGGCGGCACTAATACGAGCCTCCAGGACCCAGGGCGGAGTGCCCGCAATAACGCAAGCCGCATCGAATGATACCGTCCGATAGCACCTAGCTATGCGGTTTGCTATTACTCTTTAAGGCATCTGCCCAGATGGGGGCCCCTAACCTAACCTAACCTAGGTCATTGTCGACGGATATTACTCGATCCCGAAGCCCGTGAAAGCTGGAATGCCCCAAGGTTGTGTGGTATCTCCCACGCTGTTTCTTCTGCATATCAATGATATGTTGGACACGTCCAACACATCATTCGTGATGATTCACGACAGCACTCGTGATGCAGGATACATGAGCCATGCAGGTTTCTCTCGGAGTTCGATTCAGGCAGGCAACGCGAGCACAGGTGCCGCGCTATCTGTCCTCCTTCAAATATTTTTATTACCTGCGTTATCGCACTATCTGCTCAGGCCACCTGG
Organism: Leptidea sinapis; assembly: GCF_905404315.1. Lineage (NCBI taxonomy): Eukaryota > Metazoa > Arthropoda > Insecta > Lepidoptera > Pieridae > Leptidea > Leptidea sinapis. Next base: position 13,213,905 of record NC_066289.1, on the reverse strand, counting down.
GCTAGCTATTGTTATCGCGCGCTATTGTTCGGGACTCTTTGAGTCTCGCACCTGTTACGTTCCTTCGCGGAACGTAGCTTAGTTATTATCAGTGTTAATTACCCGGTTTTACGATCGTAATATAATTTAATATTATAATATTTAGTAAGATAATTTTTGCATATTTTGTTATTACTAATATTATTTATTAATGTGCAAGTGTAAAACTTAACTATAGTTGTCCACTTAATTATTATATTCCCCCTCTGCCTGACTTGGGCAGCGGGGGTTGTTCCCCGCTCAACCTAGTTAATAAATATGACAACCATGGCTTCACCAATGGTTGCCGACGAGGGCCTTCTAAGCGCCCTACTAGATAGGTTATTCACGGAGAAGATCGCTCCGCTAATGAAAGAAACAATCAACGAGACAGTGGATGCCGCTATTAAAGCGAAATCCACAAACTATAACTCGTCGTCTAACGTTTCGGGTTCCGACGGGGAATCCGAAATGGAATTAGGCAACATCTCCGATGTTACTTCCGTGGCCTCGGTCAAACCGAGGAAAGTGATCACCCGATTAGCCGGCCCGCCTGTCCTTCAGGCTTACTTTGACGCGCAGGCGACCCCTAAGGTCCCCGCGGTCACTCCTGACCGCACGGAAGCCCCTCAGGCTTCCAGTGCTTCACCGGCCCAGCCGGAAACCGCTCTACCGTCGAGAGCGGAGAGTGTCGCGTCGGACACGGACGGCTTCACCACCGTGAGCCGTAAAAAGAAGCGCGGTCGCGAATCGCCTTCTGTCGATGGCACGCCCGCCAAGAAAGCCGCGGCCACGAATATCTCCACTCCCGCGCCCGCGCCCGCTAAAGCCCGCGTACCGCCTCCGACCAAGCGCCCGCCCCATATTTTTATAGGAGACCGAGGCCGCTGGTTGGTGATCAAAAATAGGACCCCAAAGACGCTCTCCTTCCAGGCGAGGGCGTACCAATCTCTTATCAAATTAGAGACCAAATAGGTAGCGGACCACCGTGCCTTGACATCTCTTCTTAGAGAGCTGAGTGTGGGTTTCCACACGTACGCCCTGCCTGAGGAGAAGCGTCTGAGGTCGTTATTAGGAACGTCCCGAGAGAGATAGACGAGGCCAACATTCTGTCGGACCTCAAAGAGCAGGGTAACCCTGCACACGAGGTGCACCGTATGCGCGGCACCAACAACAAACAACCATTTAACATGGTTCTCGTCGTCCTCGACCTCACGCAAGAGGGAAAGGAAATTTTTAATATAAAATCGGTTTGCTCCCTTCAGGGCATCCGGGCCGAAGCTCCTCGCAACCGCGGGGGGCCCGGTCAGTGTCACAGATGCCAGTTATACAGGCACTCGGCACGCAACTGTGAACACACCCCGAGGTGTGTGAAGTGCCTCGGCAAACATGGCACGCCGGTGTGCCCTCGACCAGCGCAATGCGCGGAGCCCCCGGCCTGCGTCTTGTGTGGGGAGAAGGGGCATCCCGCGAGCTATCGCGGGTGTCCCAAGGCACCCAAACACAAGCGTCACCCAGGGCGCCGCCAGCCGCAAGGCAGAGCAGAGAAGGTGGAGTTCACTCCGACCTTCAAACCTGCGCCGCCTCCTAAGGTAAACGCCTGGGCGAGGTCTCCTCCGGCTGCCAAAGCTGCCACAGAGGCCACTCTCGCGGCCCCCGCACCCCTCCGGCCACCGCTAGCGTCCCGCCCGGCGGCGTCGGTCCCGCGACCGAGGCCACCGGCGCCCGCGTCCGCGTCAACAAGCAACCAAGGCGGCAGCGCCTTTGCCTTCATGTTTGAGCTTTCAGAGCTGTTCGACATTGACGAAATATTCCGTGCCCTCACCGATATAGGGCGAAAGTATAAAAACATTCGCGATGCCTAATTACGCAAGCGGACGGGTTAAACCACATACGCTCCGTATAGCGTATTTTAACGCCCAAGGCCTTAAGCCACAACTAGATTTGGTGAAGGAGTTCACTCACGAACATCAATTAGACCTATTCTTAGTGCAAGAGACATTTCTAAAACAACGTATACGCGATCCGCGTATCGCTAATTATAACTTAGTCAGGAATGATCGCACCACCCGTATGGGCGGTACCCTCATTTATCTTAAAAGGTCTCTACACTGCATACCAATAGATCCTCCGGTCCTCACTAACATCGAGGCCTCTGCCATCCGAGTCAGTATGGCGAATCACCAGCCGATCACTGTTATTTCAGCTTATCTTCCGCCTAACAAACAAGTATTAGACACAGATATAGAAGCAGTACTCAGCCACGGGGCCGCAGTCGTAGTGGGCGGCGATCTTAACGCCAAACACTCCAGCTGGAACAGTAGAGCCACAAAAAGAAACGGAATCTTATTAGATTCGCTGACAGACACGCTGAACTTTTCAGTAATAGCACCCGACGAACCAACACGTTATCCGGATAACGTCGCGCACCGACCCGACATTCTAGACGCTGCGTTACTTAAGAACGTAACGCTCAATGTAAATTCAATCGAGGTTTTTCACGAATTAGAGTCAGACCACCGGCCCGTCATCAAAAATCTAGGCCCACCGGTTAACTTTCAACCACCGACGAAAACAGTGATCGACTGGCAACGGCTGGAAAAGGATCTCGAGTCTATCAAGTCCGACGACCTTGACCTTATACCGGACGTCATCGACTCGGTCGAGACGGCTCACAGTGTGTGACGTGTGTGTGCTCACGGCTCATGTGACGTCACATATACAGAATAGGATCAAGGCCTGCTCCAGGAAGGTTCTGACGATGCAACCGCATCGCCTAAACCTGCCTCCAGAGGTCAGGAACCTACTCACACAGAAGCACAGAGCCACTAGACTTTACGATAGGTATCCGTCGGTAGAGAATAGGCGCCACCTCCGCTACCTACAGCGGGTGGTACGGGAACGTATCGCGGAACTCCGCGGCGAACGTTGGGACCGCTTGCTCGGCAACCTTAAGCCATCACATGTGGCTTTCTGGAAGCTGCCTCGCGCGTTCAAACAGGAGCCGCCTACTGTCATGCCTCCTTTGGACAGACCGGGACTGCAGCCGGCGCTCGATGACGATTAGAAGGCTGAATGCCTTGCCGATAGTCTCGAGAGTCAGTGCTCTCCAAATGCAGCAGCCGACCCGACACACGTTGACGAAGTTGAACGTCGCTCCGCTCTGAGCCTTTCAGGCGATGTAATAAAACCCACCTCTTACGAAGAGGTGAAGCTAATCATTAAGGAGCTTCACTCCAAGAAGGCCCCGGGGTCTGACACTATAAACAATAGGGTTCTTAAAATCCTACCCTCGACTCTTATTACTTTATTGGTTACCATTTTTAATATTCTATTGTCTAATAGCGCGTTCCCCGAACAATGGAAGGATTCCATTGTTATCGGTATCCCAAAACCCAATAAACCTAAAGCTAATACGAGTAGCTATAGGCCTATTAGCTTAATTAACTCGATCAGGAAACTTTACGAAAGATTAATCCTCGCGCGTCTTAATCATTATATCGCGGAGCTCAACCTGATACCCGACATACAGTTCGGATTCAGAACCGCTCACTCGTGTTCCCAGCAGGCTCACCGACTCACCGAGTACATTCTCGTACGGCGTCAACTTCACGCTACCACGGCAGCCGTGTTTTTCGATGTCGCGAAGGCATTCGACAAGGTATGGCACAACGGCTTAGTATTCAAGCTGTATCAACTGGGAGTGCCAGACAGGCTCGTGCGCATCATGCGAGCCTACCTTACTGATCGCTCCTTCCGATATCGAGTAGAGGGCACCCTATCCTCACCCAGACACATCAAGTCTGGCGTGCCACAGGGTTCAGTCCTCTCTCCCATTCTTTTCTCGCTCTTCACGAGCGATATTCCCAAGTTTCCGAGTGTCCAGCTCGCTCAGTACGCTGACGATACGGCACTCTACTTTGGCTTCGCTCTATTGAACCGCTCAACCTTGAGCAGGAACATTAAAGTGCTTCAAGCCGCCGTCGATGAACTAGGCAACTGGTTCAGAAAATGGCGGATTGAAGTGAACCCCACCAAGAGTGCAGCGGTACTCTTAGGTAACGTGAATAGCATCCGCGCTAAAAAACGACCGACCGACGTCATTAAATTGTATGAAACACCCATACCGTGGGTGAAGGATTACAAATACTTAGGAGTCACGTTCAACAGCAATAGGAACTTCAAGAAACATATTGATACGGTATGCAATAGAGCCCGATTTGTCCTCAGTCGCCTTTATCCACTTGTGTGTGGGCGAAGCAAACTTCCGCTCAAACACAAAGTGACGCTGTACAAAACCATCGTACGGCCCATACTGTCATACGCAAGCGTCGTTTTCGCGCACACCCGACCGAGCTATTTACGTCGTTTGCAAGTAGTTCAAAATAAATTCACGCGCATGGCAACCGGAGCCCCGTGGTTCATCCGAAACGTTGACCTTCACCGTGACCTAGAGCTTCCGACGATAGCTCAACACTTTAAAGAGATCTCGCGACGCTTCTTTGACAAGGCGCCTAACCATCCCAACATCTTGGTTAGGAAGGCATGCGGGTACACCCCCCTTCACCATAGTCTCAACCCAATAAGACGTCCCAGACACGTAACGGTAGACCCGGATGACGACATCACCATCGCGAACGCGACACCCACACAAACACCGACACAGACACGCACACACCGCCTTCGCAGGCGTAGGCGCGGTCAACCACCACAAACCACTGGCACTCGTCGCTCTGACGATGGCCAGCGGCCCGCACCCTAGATACACCACACATTGTTTTGATACCCGACGAGACGTTAGTCCTCGTCCTGTAATCGTTTCACTACATTCACTCACACACGGACTGACTGACGGACTGACATACACCACTTACACAATCACAAACACACTCCACAAACGGACACAAACACAAACATACATGCACACAAACATTTACACTACGTACATACATACAAACACACATACATACAATCATAAACACGTACATACACACTTACATAAATTACACAAAACATCACCACACTCGCCGGGGAGTGTGTTTTTATCACCTTTTCATCTTTCATCTTCATTTCATCTTCATTTTCATTCTCTCTCCTTCCCACAAGCACACAGCCGGTCTGAGGTTCGAGTCTCCTTAAGAGACGCCCCGCGACTGTTGTTGCGTAGTCTTTGCGGCCTCCACGGCCCACGTCCTACTTCGCTGTGAAAGCCAGGGCTGCTAACAGCTCAGAGGAGGTTTTAGTTGGTATGGAGTGTCCGCTTACGCGGACACTCGAGTCCGACATATTACGCCCCGTTCCGGGGCGTAAATACGTAACCGTATTTCCTCCTGTCCAAAAAAAAAAAAAGGTTTCTCTCGCGAAATCGTCGACCAGTGCTGGGAGAAACTTGTGTCTTCTATCCTCTCTTGAGAAGATCGCGAATTGAACCTTGTCCAATTTAACCCCAAGAAGACTCAAGTTTGCGCGTTTACCACTAAAAAAACCCATTTGTCGTATCACCGCTCTTCAACAACACTTCCCTAAACGCCTCGCCTAGTATCGGAATACTGCGTCTCGAAATCTCGAGAGATTGCCAATTCCATGGCCTCCTGGAGGGCAAAGCCAAATTGGCTTCGAAGAAGCTGGGCGTCATTAATAGAGCACGGCAATACTTCAAGCCGGCCCACATTCTAGCGCTCTACAAAGCGCAGGTCCGGCCAAACATGGAGAATTGCTGTCATCTCTGGTCTGGCGCACCCCAGTATCAGCTCGATCCATTTGACCGCGTGCAACGCAGAGCAGCTCGAATTGTCGGGGGCTCAGTGCTCTGTGAACGGCTGGATCACTTGGTGTTGCGTAGAGACGTCGCTTCATTGTGTGTCATCTACTGCATTTATCACGGGGAGTGTTCCGAAGAGCTGTTTATCCTGATTCCTGCCGCCGAATTCCGCCTTCACAAGAACCGTCACAAGTTAGGAATTTCCACTCAAATAAAAAGACAATCAATTATATATCAATATAAAAAATAGAGGTTTTCATTTGTGTGCGCATCATGGAAAAACTATTGGATATGTTTTAATAATTGAGTCTTCTAAGTTTTATTCCTTAGACACTTGGCCCTTATCTATAAAAAATTATTGCGATATCTTCATTTAATTAAAGTTTTAAGAAACAAAGATTTTTTATAAGTACTATGTGCTTAGTCATCTGTGTACGCGGACGAAGTCGCGGGTATCAGCTATGATGTAATAAAACGTGACGTCGAATGGAAGGAACTACTTATGAGATTTGAACAAAAACGTGCAAAAAAATTACTCAGAAAAGGTCTAGGAAATTATCTCAAATAATTATTTATTAAAAATAATTTTCTCGCAACAGTGGATCAATACGTCTACCACAGCAAAAAAAAAAGTGTGTGTACTTATGTACACACGCAAGAAATTATACTTCTTTGGCCTAACAAAGCAAAAATGCTTAAAATTATTTATTCCTCGTGCTATTCTACATTTGTAGAAAGAACAATATTGTAAAAATCTTGAAACGATGCCTTTGACAATTAATTATTAAATAACGAATACGGTTGTACGAGGTTGAACCCTTTGCTTATCCTAATAATGGACGAAACAACCAAAAAAAAAAGAATGTCGCAAACGTTACAAAATTTTAGGAACCAACTTCACCCTGTTACTTTTATGTTACAGTGATGCGCGCGCATCTTAAAATTTCACTCTCATAATTTTTTCATAACGCGCCTAAAGATGTACAACTTCAGAAATATGAATTTCCTGCTCAAGGTTTAAATATATTGCAGAGTTTTATGTTAAAATAAACGACGAAAAAACTACTGCAGTAAGTATACAGTATTTAAAAAGAAATTGGTAATAATTGTGGCGCTGCACTCTGACACCGATGGAGTGACACTTATAGCTGTTGACATAAGAGCGTCGAACTAATTCGAGAAATGATAATTTATTTAGTGCCGTTATTAGATTCTGGGTGACAACAATGTTTCCATCGCATATGGGATTTGATGCCTGATAGTTTTATGTAGCAAAAAAATAGTTGCAATCAGATGCTAGATCTAAATTTCAGGCGCAAATTTTCGTATATCACCCTACTTAACTTTCGCGTTTTTTACGGCGTTGTCCGTCACAGGCTATCCATGTCTAAAAAACGATTTCTCCCTACTGTGTATATTTTTATAATAAAATTTAAAGGTTAAAAAAACTAAAATTCCCTCCCAACTAACTTATATAGGTACACCTGCACAAAACGAATGTTTCATGCCTAATACCTATATTCATACCATTTTAAGATGAGTTTTATGATGATGAATCTTATGAGGAACATAATAAAATAAAAAAGCCTTTTATTCCCATACTCAATTACATTAACAAACAAAACAAAAACAAACTTATAATTATTGTTAGTAAACTTACTTAACTTAAGCCTTATATTATAAGAACTTAAAAAGAGAATAGTTTTATGTTAGTATTTTTTTTTTTCTATTTCTTAATAATAAATGTTAATTAGTAGTATGGGCCCCTCTTTGGGTGAAGACCTCCTCCATGTTTTCCACACTATTCGGTCTTTGCCCAATATTAGCCAGTCTTTTCCAGCGTGTTCAATCACATCATCAGCCCACCTTTTACACGGTCTTCCAACTTTTCTAATGCCCACCGGCCCTTTCCATTTCGTTGTCTTTATCGTCCATCTGTTGTCTGTGAGTCGTGGGTCAGTGCATCTTTTATTTTTGTTCTTTGTCTAATTATAACATTTCTTATCTTTTGAATTTTTCTTATTTTCAATATGCTTCTTTCTATTGCTCTCTGTGTCGTTCTAATTTTTTGTTTTACTTTATTCGTGAAAGTCCATGTTTGACATCCATATAGAAGACAAGGTAATAAGCATGTGTCAACTACAGTTTTCTTCAGCTTTAGATTGAAGTCTCCCTTTAGAATTTCTTTCAAAGACCAAAATTTTTTCCAGGTTAGGTTCCTTCTTCATATTTGCACGAAAAGGATTGTATGACAATTGGTGAACTGCAGTGGACTCACAGTGTCTAATAAAATCATAAACGTTACTTTATGGAATGAATGTTCAACCGAATTTCGACCTACTTGTTTAATTTGAATGGTAAATGACACTAAGTTCGGTCACGAATCAATTTGTAGATAGTACCTACAATCACTTAAGGCGAATTTGAAATATTGGCTTTGTTACATAGATGGCGGGCCGGCAGCCGTCAACTCATATCGCTCAAGGTCGCTGGCATTTAGTGTCGCCTTAAGTTATATAATTACTGATCAATGACCGTAAGGTAATTGTGGAAAACCAGGTCTACAAACCTAGTAGTACTTAATCGGGTAAATATGTACTTTCATATACATTCACTTGACAATTTATAGTGTAATAAAACAAAAATGCAATTCAAAAACATATAATTCTTTAACGCAGTTATAATAAACTATTCAAATAAAATAATGAGCAATTATATCATAAGGAACGGTCGGAAACCATAAACAATCAACAATGGAACTTAAATTTAGTATCACGTAAAATAAAACTAATTATTATAAACTAATTAATAAAAGTAATGATAAAAAAATTAAAACAATTTTGTAAAAAATATTAACGAAGAAATAATGTAACTCTAAAATATTGCACAAATCTCTCGTATTGACATAGAATAAGAAATGACTGATACTAATAACAAATTAATTACATGTTGCTATTTTTCTTAACTATATTAATGCATCTTCTTAGGTACACTTCACTTCATAAATAAAATGAATTAAATGACAAGAAATAATTTATAAAACTATGTAATATATTATATTCTTTTGAGAAAAAGTGAGGGGACAAGCAAAACTATCCACGTTATGGTAAGTGATACGTTACACTGAAAATGTTTAGAACTGGCCATTTAGAAACATTTCTAATGAAAACTTTTATGAATTTAAATTTTAGAACTCTTTGGTAACCGAATGTAGTATATTGCATTCATATGTCATTTGTTTTTGTGAATTGGCGGCAAATCTATAACTCTTATTACACTTGAAAATGAACCTAACGCGAGAAAATTTTCGGTTAATGATTTATTATGACTTTCGTTTTGGGATTACTCAACAACAAAGCTATGATAGGCTGCGATTAACATTTCTTGATGAAGCCCCATCTCGTGCCACTATTTACAATTAGTTTAACGAGTTTAAGCGTGGACGTAGCAATCTCAATGATGATCCGCGTGAGGGACGTCCTTTAACAGCGACTGACTACTGAAGATAACATCAGTGCTGTGCGACGCATTTTTTTTTAAGAAAATAAGGGACGAGACGAGCAAGACGTTCAGCTGATGGTAATTGATGCGCCCTGCCTATTACAATGTAGTGCCGCTCAGGATTCTTGAAAAACCCTAAAAATTCTGAGCGGCACTACAACTACGCTCGTCACCTTGAGACATAAGATGTAAAGTCTCATTGCCCAGTAATTTCACTAGCTACGGCGCCCTTCAGACCGAAACACAGTAATGTTTACACATTACTGCTTCACAGCAGAAATAGGCGCCGTTGTGGTACCCATAATCTAGCCGGCATCCTGTGGTCCGGTAAACTGGTGTAACGCATGATAGATGAAGATAAGAGAGTGACCTATCAGCAGATACGGGCAAGCCTAGGCATTGGTATGAGTCAAGTTCAAAAAATATTACATGTACATTTAGGCGTCAGGAAGCTTTGTACCAGATATATTGCCCATACTTTAACCGACGACCAGAAACACCTTCGCATGGACTGGTGTCGCCAAATGTTAGATAAGTTCAATGGCGGTGACTCAGGTGCTGTATTTGACATCGTCACAGGTGATGAAAGCTGGATATATTGCTACGAACCCGAAACCAAAAGACAATCAGCTCAGTGGGTGTTTCCTTTCGAGGATCGGCCAACTTAGGTAAAGTAAGGAATAAGTCAAGGAAAAAAGATGATTGCCTCATTCTTTGGTCGGATAGGTCATTTCGCGATAGTTGTGCTAGAAGATGGAAGGACAGTTACTGCAGACTGCTATGTCAATCGCTGTTTGCCTGTTGTCTTGGAAAAAATTCGACAGCAGCGCCCTCGTAGCAGGATCCTCCTTCACCACGACAATGCTTCAGCGCACTCCGCAAAACGGACTGTTGAATATTTGACTGTGGGAGGTGTCGAGATAATGAGTCATCCGCCATACAGCCCTGACCTGGCGCCCTGCGACTTTTATTTATTTATTTAAGCAAACTTTACAGCATTTCTATTCTACAAATTAATACTTTTAACTACATACATGTATTGCGTTTGACAAAGTTTGGCATGTTAAATTATAATGAAATAATAACGCTGGTAAATAAATGGTAATTATATAAAAAAAGAAGAAGTCCTGAGTAATGTGTGCTTATGATACATAATTAATAAATAGATATGCGTGTAGTGTGTGTGAGTATGTGTTCCGAATATGTGAGAGTGTTGTGAGTTGTGAGTAGTGTGTAGTGTTCAGTCTAATGGGCATCGTACGAAAATGCCATAGAAGAGAATAAGGAAGAATGGGCACAGCGCTTTTCTTTGTGGTTCCATCGAATTCCACGATGTGTAGAGAGGAACGGAGATTACTTCGAAAAACAATAAAACTATCGGCAACTTTCTACATTAAGCCGTTTTTCATTTTGTAAACATTTTCAGTGTTACCTAGGTATTATATGTACTTTGATATCGTGTGTATAGCACCCTCTGGTAAAATTTTATGCCCTCGTTATTACCACAGTCACAATGTTAAAAATTGTCCAGTTATGATTGTAAATTTCACAAAATATAATATTTTTTATTTCGATATTGGCATCAAAATTTATACAAATGATTTGAGTTTTCTTTAGTGTTAAAACCGCCAACCGTCTTTAAACAATTCGATACGTGTTTCGCCTCTACACGAGGCATCCTCAGGACGTGCTGTCTCGCTAAAGTCTTGCACGAGACTGCAAATTTTACTGTTACTTTTAATGACGAGTGACGATTAGTAGCAATAGTTACATTTACGGATATAGAGTGTCAGACAAAATTCAAGTGAAGTCAAGTGACTTGTTAACTGGTACAAGTAATTTAAATACTAATTTAGTATTTCAGTTTGCCTTGAGCAATGTGTGTAGTTATAAGTTATAAATAACTTGCATGTTATAATAACCTATTCATGTTTCATTTAAAATCTAAAATTTTGAAGAATTTTATCATCAAAATTTTATAAAATAAAAGCATCTAAAATATTCGTAAAATTTAACAAAATTGTAAAACATTGACTAATTCTAACTAAACTTATTAAATAAACAACTAAAGTAATTATTGAACTTTAACACATGACACGTTTCTTGTAAATCTTTCGTGTAATTTTAAAAATTCATCTAAAATCTTGAAACTTCATTCGATCTAGCGATCTCTTCTTTCTTGCTTGCATCTCTGACGATTATTTTATTTCTTTTCCTTACGAGGGTATAAATTGCTCTGAAATAAAGTAAAATTATATCACATACTTATATAAATTAAAAAAAAAAGATGTTTTACCTAATTTTCAGTGTACATAGATGGTGCTGGAGCTGCTGCCTCAACTGATACATCGGTCTCACAGTCCTTTTTATATAAAAGGGGCTCACGTTAGTAGTGAGGCAACCGTCCACAGACATTCGTACAGACATTTCCTAGGGAGTAGGGACTATGAGATATGTTGCCGGTCCTTAAGTTGGGAGTATGGTCAAAGCTTGAAAGTCTCTAATTCGTATCGGTTCGAGTCGGCGGCAGCCTAAGTGTTGTACGAGTATCTCAATATATTATTTATAATGTTCTATATGTTCATAACCACATTGAGGAATTTGATATAAACTGTGACAATCACAATGTTAACACGAGGAACTAATATAAACTTGTTATACCTACTACTCGGTTAAGTCGAGTAAGTAAGAGTAGTAGGGATTCGCCGGTTCTGGCTCACAGTAGTAGGGATTCGCCGGTTCTGGCTCCTCGATTCTGGCTCACTTGCTCGTGATGCCTACTAAAAAAAAAAAAAAAGAAGTTTGGTGTCAAACTGGGGGTTTTGATGTATTTCCGAGCGATTGCGCTGATCCGTTTTTAGATATATCTTATAGTTTCAAAGTTAGCTTTTTAAATTAAACAGATCCATAATCATTAATAATCACTGGCCATTTAGCTAATGATTGGTGAGCGACTCAATGTCTAAATTTCCATGAACGTGATACAGGTAATTTACTAATTACCTCTATCACATTCGTTACTACGATTAAAAAGACAGTTTCTGTATATATTATTTATTTTTAAAACATGATTTAAATAAAGTATATAATAAAACACCATTGCAGATTGTATCATTTTCAAAATATTTGATGAAATCATTCAAACTCTTCTTATTAAACTTAAAGTATAGATACATTATGCAGTACTCGCCACACACTGCGGTATATTCATTCTGTACTCTTGCAGTATTGTAGTTATACATTCTGCAATTCCTTTGTAAAAACATCAGCTGGAATCCCTGAGGTGGACGACCATATGAATCGAAGTATTGTCCAATACCCTGCTCATCAATGTGTATTGCAACCCAGTGAGTGCCTGGCTTATTATCACTATCTAAATTGCTGACAATATAACAGGGCGTTACAACATATATCGGCAATCGGTTTGCCGCGTAAACATTATTTTTAATACTGGGATCGATTTTGTTCAAATAATTCTGTATCTCGATTGTATTCATATTAGTTGAGAACAGAGTCTTGTCAGTTGCGAGGATTGAATAGTTATCTGGATCATAATAACATAAGCACTCAATAAATAAGGCTTTAATGTATCTTATTCATGTATTTAAAACTTATATGGTTACAATAAAACAAAATATCATTACAAGCGATTCAAATATAAATCTATGAACATTTGATGAAATTATATTTTCATCAATTTTATTATAATATAAAAGCTGATTGAAAACGAACTTTGTACCTACATACTTACGTAGTCATTAGTACAATCTGGAAATGTTGACTCCATTAAACTATCAATAATTGAACTTATCATTTAAGTGCCATTATGTTTCATCACAATATTTAAAAACCAGTACTAATCATAAACAAATTTACTTTTACGATATTTTAGTATAAAATGCTAGAACTGTTCAGAAAAATAATCATTGAAGTGGCGTATTCAGTCAAATTATTATATATTTTGTGTGTTGTGTAATTGTTGAGTGATTTGCTGCAATGGAGGTAAGTTTTATCTATTATTCACTTTGAAATTAAAAAGTAATATCATTTGTTATATTAAGATATGTATGTATAATACTATTCTAAAGCAGTCTTATTGTTGTTGTAGAATGCATTCAACCCAACAATGGAAGAAAATACATATAAAACATTTTACTATCCATTGTCTGAAGATAGTCAGGATTCATTAAAAGTTCCTCAACTTAAATCCTTGAAGAGGGCCAGCTCAAATGAAAATATAGATGCATTATTCGAAGTGAAAAAAACAAAACAAAAGAAAATATCATCATCAATATCCAGAGCACATGAGAATGGAAGTATTTACATTACAACTAATGCAGATGACGGAAGAAATGCATCACATTTGGTTAAAATAGAAATCTATGATCTCAATAAAATAAAAAACACGCCTGCACAAGAACAATGGAAATACGCTGATTATAGATTAAAATATTATACAATCGACAATAATGAAAGTTATAAGGACATAAAAAAGATTTTATACAATGTTACGAAGAAAATTTTAGAAACAGAAAATTATAAGAAATATAATTTTAACAATAAGTAGGTAGCTATGAAGAAATACATAAATATTAGTTCAGTTTAGTTATTAGTTTATTTATTCTCTTATACAAATAATATTATTATATTCTCATCATTTGGAAAATTAAACATAACGATATGGAACTCTGCTTTGTATGTAATGAGGTTGAAAAAATGATCAAGTGAGTTATTTTCTTTGTAAATTATTTAGTATTATATTATTGATGAAATGTGGTTAATATCATTCACTTATGTTGTAGTCAACCTGTTCTACAAAGTGTAGGAGGTTTTAAGAGAGGAAGTGCAGTATTACAAGACAGTGAAGACAATGATATAAGTACAAAGAGAGGAAGACAAGGGGAACCATCCACATCATTGGGGCTCACCAGTGTGAACGATGAAATGGTGAACTGTTCTTTATGTCAAATCTTAATACGGAAAAGATATTATGCAAATCATCTTAGAAGTAACCTCCATAAGAATAACGTAATGCAATTACATAGTACTTTAAAAAATGTCACAGTACACGAATCGGCTTTTGGTAATAGAATTATCTCATATAAAATAAAGAGTAAATCCAACCAATTACAAACATTCGAAACACCAGAAATGTTTTTGAATTCTATTAAAAATGAAATTATTTCACTATTTGAGGAATCTGTTCGATTGCTTACAATTTTTAAGGTTAATTTTATTCTGCACGCTAATTTTGTTCAAGAAACAAAAAATATTTCTAATGAATTTGAATTTCAAACATTTAGTTATACTATAATGCAGGGTGAGGATTTAAATTTTTTCTTTTCGTCCTTATGTGATATGTTGATGACTAAAATTAGCACATTTGAGAAAAAAGATAGTGGTTGGAGTCTTAAGAAAATAAATGCATTAGACATGAATATAAACAAATTCAATCCATTACGTGGAAAATCATACATTGAATTACCTAAAGAAATCAAATTAAAAAAAAGTGTTATAAATGTACAAAACTCGGATGATTTATGTTTTAAATGGGCTTTGCTTTCTGCATTGTATCCAGTTACTAAGAACTCTCAGAGAGTTTCATCTTACAGTAAATATTCAAATAAATTAAATTTTAACGGAGTTACGTTTCCTGTTAAAATGACAGATATACAAAAAGTAGAAAGGCTAAATAATTTAAGTATAAATGTTTTTGGTCTTGAATACAATTGTAAAAAGAAAGTACATGAATTAGTTGGTCCATTGTATTTAACAAAATCACGGAAAATTGTTCATATCAATTTATTATTTATTTCGCACGGAACAATTAATCATTTTTGCTACATTAAAAACCTATCGCGTTTAGTAAGTGGTCAAATTTCAAACCATGAACATGCAATCTACATCTGTGACGGTTGTCTTTTACACTTCTCAACAAATGATAAGTTATCAGCCCATCAATTGAATGATTGTTGTCATATTAAAGTGGAATTGCCTAGTACAGAAAAAACTTTAAAAGATTGGTTTGGACAACCAATTTCAAACAATGTCTTAAAATTTGATAAATTTAATAAGATGTTACAAATACCCTTTGTTATATACGCGGATTTTGAAGCTTTCCTTAATCCAATTCAGACATGCTTTAACGATCCATCAAAACCTTATACAACTAATGTTCACAAACACGAAGTTTATAGTTTTGGGTACTATATCAAATGTTCATATGATGATAGTTTATCAAAATATGAAACATATAGTGGTCCTCATTGTACTCATGTCTTTATGAATCAGTTGTATAAAGATTTAGAAGTGATTTGCGCAAAGAATTCTTTTGTCATAAGTCCAAAGCCTTTGACTTCCAATGATAATGAAATTATTTCGCAATGTAAAGACTGCTTTATATGTCAATTTAATTTAAATGGTGAATGTGCATTATACTTTGACTCGCATACAGGACATTTTAGAGGAGTTGCACACGAAGTATGTAAGACAAAGTTTAGAATCCCCTATCACATCCCAGTTTTTTTACACAATCTTAGTCAATATGACTCTCATTTTATTGTTCATGCATTAAATTCTATTGAAGGGGAAATTGATATTATTCCACAAACGAAAGAAAAGTACATTTCTTTCACAAAAACGATAAAATTTAATAATCATAAAATTCAATTGAGATTCGTTGATTCGTTTAAATTTTTGCCTTGTAGTTTAGACAAACTCGTTCAAAATTTGAAGGAAAAACAATTTCAAACATTAAAATATAATTTTCCAAATAATAATGATTTTTTACGTCTTAGAAAAAAAGGAATTTATCCATATGAATTTATGTCATCACATGATTCCTTAAAACTTTCAGCACTCCCTAGTCGCGATAAATTTTACAATACATTAACCGACACACATATTTCCAATGAAGATTATGAACATGCCAAGGATGTTTGGCAACACTTTCATTGTCAAAATATGTCAGATTATTCTGATTTATATCTTAAAACCGATGTTTTACTTTTAACAGATGTGTTTGAAAATTTCCGAGCCTTATGTTTGCAAACATATGGTCTAGATCCAGCTCATTATTATACAGCACCTGGGTTAAGTTGGGATGCTATGTTAAAATGCACAAAAATTAAATTAGAATTACTTCAAGACTTTGAACAAATAGCTTTTATTAGATCGGGCATTCGAGGAGGTGTATCTCAATGTAGCAATCGTTATGCCAAAGCTAATAACAAATATATGCAAGAATATGATAAAGACACACCAAACTCATTTTTAACTTATCTTGATGCTAATAACCTTTACGGATGGGCCATGTCTCAATTCCTTCCTACAGGAGGTTTTGAGTGGGTAGATGTCACAACTAATTTTGATGTCCCTGATGATTATGAATATGGTTTTATTTTGGAAGTAGATCTAGAATACCCTATTGAACTGCATGATTTACATTCTGACCTACCCTTATGTCCCGAGAATATATGTATTGGTTAATACCAAAGACATAAAATTAGTTCCAAACCTTCGTAATAAAATTAAATATGTGATTCACTACAGAAATTTAAAGCAATGTCTGACAATGGGTTTAAAATTACAAAAAATTCATAGAATTTTAAAATTCAAACAATGCGCATGGTTACAATATTATATAGATTTAAATACAAACATGCGTAAACTAGCCACATCTGATTTCGAAAAAGATTTTTATAAATTAATGAATAACTCAGTGTTTGGAAAAACAATGGAAAATATCGAAAAAAGAGTAAATGTAAAATTATTGAGTCATTGGGAAAATCAGGGTAAAATTCTAGGCGCACAAGATTTAATTGCTAAGCCAGAATTCCATAGTTTATCTATTTTTAATGAAAATTTGGTTGCAGTTCAATTACGAAAGACGAAATTGTTCCATAATAAACCTATTTATTTGGGATTTTGTATTATTGTACACCGATACTGATAGTTTAATATATCAAATTTTTACAGATGATTTTTACAGAGATATAAAACCTGATTTACATTTGCGTTTCGATACCTTCAGAGGTATAGTCAGCTATACAGAAAAAAAAATATATTTGGCTATCCAAAACTCAATAAAAAGAAGTTAGGCTACTTTAAAGATGAAAACAATGGTAACATATTTAATGAATTTGTAGGACTTAGATCTAAAATGTATGCATTAGATGTTGAGGGAAAATTCACAGCTAAAGCTAAGGGGGTTAATAAAAGTGTTACTAAGAATATGAAAATGGAAAATTATAAGACTTGCTTATTTGAAAATAAGAACGAATATTGTTCAATGCTTAGATTTAAGTCAATACAGCATAATATTTTTACTCAAAGAATAAATAAATCTAGTCTGTCATTTAATGATACCAAACGGTACATTTTACCAAATAATATTGATACCTTAGCTTGGGGACATCATAAAATAGAATAAATATTATATTAAATTTTAAGAATAAATTATTATAGTTTTAAAAAACCAAATGAGAGATTATTGTATTTAGATGTATAAGTTGCGGAGTAAAACATGATGTACTGTATATTGTTTCAATTATAGATTTTTCTGTTTAAATAAATGGTGGTTTAATAACAGATTGTTTCATTACTATACTAAACCTTAACACACATAGACGTAGTAGATAATGCATCATTTCAATCATCCATTCACTGCAATAGTTGCTGGTCCAAGTGGATGTGGAAAATCAGTTTTCGTAAATAATTTTATATAATTTTTGAATGATATCTGTGATACAAATTTTACCCAAATCACCTGGTGCTTTGATGAAATGCAGCCTTTATATAATCTCAACCACATTAATTATCTTCAAGGTTTACCTGATTTATCTATGTTTGACGGAAAAAATCCGCAACTTGTAATAATTGATGACCTGATGAGGGAATCAGATGGTCGTATTGTTGATATATTCACGAAAGGAAGTCATCATAGAAACTTAAGTGTGTTTTATTTATCTCAAAATTTGTTTCATCAAGGTAAAGGACAAAGAGATATATCACTCAACTCAAGTTATATAATATATTTCAAAAATCCTCGAGATAAAACCCAAATTCGATACTTATCTCGTCAAGTATTCCCTGAAAATCCGAAATATTTGGAAGATTCTTACAGAGATGCTACCAATGAAGCTCATGGTTATTTAATGATTGATTTGAAACAAGAAACAAATGAATTGTGCCGCGTTAAGACAAAGATATTTCCATCCGATGGATATTGCACTGTTTATGTACCCACAAAAGGGTTTAAATATGGTAAGAATCAAGAAATTTCGATCATTTATAAATGATGCATAGACGTTTAAAGACGCATAAAGATTTGTTAATTGCTCTACATAAACTGAAGCCAAAATATCAAAAAGCTTTATTAAAATCATGTAACAAAACAGAAATAAATAACATTTGTGAATGTATTCATAACGTACTGCGGGGTAACGTTGAATTGGCCGAGAAAGAAAAATCTAAATTAAAGAAATATAAAAATATTCTTCGAAAATTGGTAAGAAAAGGTACGAATAAAATTAGAAAAAATACAATTGTACAAAAAGGAGGTTCATTTCTACCGATAATATTTGGTTCTATTCTAAGTGGGTTGATTAATTCATTTATTTAAGAAAATGGATAATGCTAAAAAAATGTTACTTATTGAACCATCATTATTGGAGAAGTTAAAACAACACAAAGAAAATGATACGCCAAGATCTCGATTAGATACTGATATGCAAAATATCTTAAGCAGTGACATAGAAGATCGAAAGAAATGTATTTTATATTTGCAAACCCTTCAAAGATATCTAAACTTCGTCAAAGAGGATCGACAACCATACCACATACCACTTATAAATGATAATGATTCATATATTGGTTTTAATCAAGGTCATAATGAAATCGATACTGATTATATAAATCATGATGTGAATAAAATAAATGTAGTTCCTTCTCAAACATCAGTGGAGGCTAACAAAAATATTGGAGAAATATACACGAGCTCTGAAATACTGAAACTAATACCGAAAACATATGCTAAAAAAGGTGAACTTTTACTAAATTTGATTTCCTTGAATAAAAATAAAATAAGCTGGGATGAATCTGGTACCGTGATTATAGATAATGAAAAAATACCTGGGAGTAATATTGTGGACTTGGTGAGTGATACCTTGAGAGCTCTTCAGAAAAGTAAACCTATAGGTTGGGAAAAAATCGCAACAACTTTAAAGGAAATAAAAGTACCACTCACTTATATCGGGAACCCAAAGCGAGTGGATTTTATAAACCATTTGCAATTAAAAGAGGTTGAAGCTAAATCAGTACCTGACGAAGAATTTTCTACACCAACAAGTAATAAGTACACAGGGAAACTAAAAAAAAGATCGGACTGGGAAAAATGGACCCCATATTAGAAATAAATAAAATTTATTATGATGCATCACATCCTGCTGGCTACAGCACTATTGATAAATTGTCAAAAGCAATGAAGGGTAAAATGGACAGAAATAGTGTCTTAAAGTGGTTACAATCACAAGAAACATATACATTACATAAACCTGTTCAAAGAAAATTTCCTCGTAACAGATATATTTTGTCTAATATTAATGAGTTATGGCAGGCCGATTTAAGTGATATGAGATCTTATTCTGAATATAATGATGGTTTCAAATACATACTTTGTGTTATTGATGTCTTTAGTAAATATGCGTATGTTCGAGCAATGAAAAAGAAAAACTCTGAAACAGTTAAGGAATGCTTTGAAAGTATTTTTGCTGAAGCTAATACTACACCTACACATATACAGTCTGACAAAGGAACTGAATTTGTTTCCAAATATGTACAAAAATATTTTAAATTAAAAAACATAAATTATTATACAACCAATAATCCAGATATTAAAGCAAGTATTGTCGAAAGATTTCAGAGAACTCTTAAAATGAAAATGTGGCGCTATTTTACACACAAAAATACTCATAAATACATTGATGTTTTACAAGATCTAGTGCATTCATATAATCATAGTTTTCATTCTAGTATAAAAATGTGTCCATGTGATGTTAATAATACAAATATAATGAGTGTATGGCAAAATTTATATGATAGAGAAAGTAAGATAAAAACATCAATTAGTATGGTGAATCCAAGAATTCACGTTGGAGATTATGTTAGAATAACAAAACATAAACATATTTTCCAAAAAGGATATGAATCAAATTGGAGTGACGAAATATTTATCGTATCTACCATAATACACCGATCTCCGTTTGTAGTATTTACTTTAAAGGATTTAGAAGGCGAAGAGATAGTTGGTACTTTTTATGAAAAAGAGTTACAAAAAATCATATTCGACCCCACTACTAAATACAAAATAGATAAAATAATACGCTCTCGATATACCGGTAACAGAAAAGAATTGTTGGTGAAGTGGAGAGGTTATCCAAATAAATTTAATAGCTGGATATTAGCTTCTACTTTGAAAAAAATATGAATAAAGATAGTTTTTATTTAACTTTACTAAGCAATAGTTCTATGGATCTGCCAAAACCAACAATACTAGAAGGTGAATGGAGGGTTGGAGTAGTAGAATTTCAGTACCCATGCACTATGTTCACCGTTCAAGAACATGAAAACATTATTTATATAACAAAGTTGATGCAAGTACCCAATGAAAGTAAACCGTCATATGTTTATTACAAGACACATATTCCAGCCACAAATTACGATAACATAAATCATATTTTGATGGCACTGAATAACACTCGAGAAAAAATTAAATTTAAGTGCGATGAGGTTTCAAGGATTGTAGTTGCTACAATAACGGATGAATCCATAAAATCTGTAACTCTATCACCTAAATTATGTCTTCAACTAGGGTTCGAACCAAACAGGAACCTCGTTGAAAAAAATTTTGGAAAGTGTCCAGCTAATTTGCATTTGGGTTTACCGTCTCAATTATTTGTTTATTGTGACATAGTGGAGCCTCAAATCGTTGGAGATGTTATGACACCCCTTTTACAAATAATACCATTGGATCCCTCAAAATACATATATGGAGCGTACAAATTGCACGTTTTCTCTCCTCCCCATTACCTACCTGTGATGCGTAGAGAATTTGATACAATTGAAATAGATATAAGAACAAGCACCGGTCAAAAGATACCATTCCAATTTGGAACAGTGTGCATTAAACTCCACTTTCAAAAATTATAATGTACGGCAAACGTGATAATATTTCATGTCCATATGAACACTATTATACTCACCAGGCCGGATCGGGTATCGGAGTTATTTATAAAGGAGCACCGTATCAAAGAGGTCATGGAATCGGAAGTTTTCTTGGGGGGCTGTTTAGATCTATTTTACCACTACTGTCTAGTGGTGTTCGAACTATTGGTAAAGAAGCATTAAGTACCGGTGTAGGTATATTATCAGATATGGTTAATGCACGCCCCATGGAAGATTCAATAAAAACTCGTCTAAAAGAAGTCAGCTCAAATTTGAAACGAAAAGCTGATGCTAAAATAGATAATATCAACATGTTTGGATCTGGGTATATAACAAAACGAAAACGTCGTTCTGCGATCATTCCATCATTGACTGCGAAAGCGAAAGCTATTAAGAAATTAAAATTGAATCAAAAACAAATCAAAGATATATTTACTGATTAAATATGTCATTTTTACATAGTCAGTCTTGTGAATGCATTAAGTCCGAATTGGATTTATTTGCATTACCATCAACTCAAACTAGCATTGAAAGTGGACTATGGATTCATTATAAGCCCATTTCATCACTTGCTGATGATGGACCAATAGAATTTCAAGTACCTGGGGCAGGTGATGACTATGTGGATTTATCCCATACTTTACTCCATATAAAAGCTAAAGTTTTGAATCAAGATTATACAAAACTGACAGTACCGACAGTTGTGGCCCCAGTTAATAATTGGTTACATACACTTTTCAGTCAACTTGATGTATATTTAAATCAAAAACTTGTATCGCCACCGAATAATACATATGCATATTGAGCTTATATTGAAACTCTATTGAATTATGCACCTGCTGCAAAAGAATCTCATCTCACTTGTCTAGGTCTATGGTATGAAGATACAGCTGGAAAAATGGATGCAACTGATGAACAAAATAAAGGATTTATTAAAAGACAAGAATTGGCTAGTGAAAGCAAAGAAATAGAAATGATAGGACATTTACATGGAGATTTATTCAACCAAGAAAAATTTTTGATTAATGGCGTTGACATGTGCGTAAAGTTAGTTCGTTCTAGAGAAAATTTCAATCTCATGGCTTCATCAACTGACCATAAATTTAAAGTATCTATTACAGATGCAACTCTTATTATTCGAAGAGCACGAATCAACCCAACTGTGCTACTTGCACATCAAAAAGTTTTATCATCTACCACAGCAAAATATCCAATCACGCGAGCAGAAGTCAAAGTTTTAACTATACCATCAGGCATTCAGGGGAAAACCCTTGATAACATATTCCTTGGTCAAATACCCAAAAGGTGTATAGTCGGTTTTGTGAATAATGCATCCTTTAATGGTAGTCTCACAAAAAACCCATTCAATTTCGAAAATTATGATATTAATACATTTTGTTTATACATAGATGGACAACAGATACCTTCAAAAGCCTTACAGCCATCGTTTGACAATAATATTTTTACTACGGTCTATCATACGTTATTCTCAGGAACAGGTATACATTTCCTAAATGAAGGCAATGGAGTATCAAGAGAGCAATATGCCAATTGGTTTTGCTTGCTAGCCTTCGACTTAACACCCGATTTATCAGCAAATTCTTCAAGTCATTGGAATCTTATAAAACATGGTAGTGTAAGATTAGAAGTTCGTTTTGAATCAGCTCTTACACAAACAATTAACTGTATTGTTTATGCGGAATTCGATAATGTTATTGAAATTGATAAAAATCGTAATATTTCTGTAGATTACAGCAGTTAGAATATAATAATTAATGTTTGAATCGTTTGTATCCTTGTGTATTTTTTATGTTGATTAAATACTAGATTACCTTATAAATTTATATAATAAAAATATGTATATAAAATGATATTTTGTTTTATTATGGTGAAACATAATGGCACTTAAATGATAAGTTCAATTATTGATAGTTTAATGGAGTCAACATTTCCAGATTGTACTAATGACTACGTAAGTATGTAGGTACAAAGTTCGTTTTCAATCAGCTTTTATATTATAATAAAATTGATGAAAATATAATTTCATCAAATGTTCATAGATTTATATTTGAATCGCTTGTAATGATATTTGGTTTTATTGTAACCATATAAGTTTTAAATACATGAATAAGATACATTAAAGCCTTATTTATTGAGTGCTTATGTTATTATGATCCACATAACTATTCAATCCTCGCAACTGACAAGACCCTGTTCTCAACTAATATGAATACAATCGAGATACAGAATTATTTGAACAAAATCGATCCCAGTATTAAAAATAATGTTTACGCGGCAAACCGATTGCCGATATATGTTGTAACGCCCTGTTATATTGTCAGCAATTTAGATAGTGATAATAAGCCAGGCACTCACTGGGTTGCAATACACATTGATGAGCAGGGTATTGGACAATACTTCGATTCATATGGTCGTCCACCTCAGGGATTCCAGCTGATGTTTTTACAAAGGAATTGCAGAATGTATAACTACAATACTGCAAGAGTACAGAATGAATATACCGCAGTGTGTGGCGAGTACTGCATAATGTATCTATACTTTAAGTTCAATAAGAAGAGTTTGAATGATTTCATCAAATATTTTGAAAATGATACAATCTGCAATGATGTTTTATTATATACTTTATTTAAATCATGTTTTAAAAATAAATAATAAATACAGAAACTGTCTTTTTAATCGTAGTAACGAATGTGATAGAGGTAATTAGTAAATTACCTGTATCACGTTCATGGAAATTTAGACATTGAGTCGCTCACCAATCATTAGCTAAATGACCAGTGATTATTAATGATTATGGATCTGTTTAATTTAAAAAGCTAACTTTGAAACTATAAGAGATATCGAAAAACGGATCAGCGCAATCGCTCGGAAATACGTCAAAGCCCCCAGTTTGACACCAAACTTCTTTTTTTTTTTTTTTAGTAGGCATCACGAGCAAGTGAGCCAGAATCGAGGAGCCAGAACCGGCGAATCCCTACTACTGTGAGCCAGAACCGGCGAATCCCTACTACTAGTAAGTCTTTTATTGGGCGATGTATATGCTCTTACAATATGATCAACAAATGTGTTACGAAATTTAAAAGAATTGTTGTAAAACGTTTGTGTGGATATGATTATTATAACTTAAATGATTTTTTAAATAATAACACAGACTGTGATTGGAGCAGACACCCTCAGGGTCTTTAATTATAAATATTAATTGTACGTTATTACATTGTAATCCATATTTTTATTTAAAAAAAAACCCGGTGAGTTTCTTGCATCCATTCTTCTCAGGTCTGAGGCAGTCTATTTTGAATGGTTCGTTCGTTCAATAAGTGATTTTGAATCTGTCTGTACGGAGGCAAGATGTGCCTCACAAAACGCATGATTTGAAACAACATGAAGCTGGTGGAATTTCTCATTTTGTTGTAATTCCAGGTAGAAATGCGGTAGAAGTAGAGAGAACCCACATCTCTACTTAGAGATTGGAGATGACTTACGGCCGGTTTCAATAACCTATCAATCCTTAGTTTAACTTACTAGACGTAGACAAATCTATCCTTTTAGGCTTACTTACATTTCAATAACCTATTGACATAGAGCATTCGACTATAACTGTACTGGACATAACTATGGAGAGATAAGATCTTGTCATAAAACGGTGAGAGCATCCGTAAGTTAAACTAAGGGTAGATAGGTTATTGAAAACGACCGTTAATCGTTGATTATTCGCGCCGCTTGACTTTGAATACAGAACATTATATATTTGAATACATAACCGTCTTCTCTTAAAATAAATATAATTAGCCGTTCGAAAAATATAGATATTATAGTATATGATATTATAATACAATGGATAGTTGTTGTATTTTTTCTTTTATCAAATCACATGCTGTAACTAAAAAAATATAAATTGTCCACGGAATCTTAGTTTAAACCGATACATTCTGTTAATATTATTACAACTGTAATAATTGTTGTTTCCAAAAATGCAGAAAAGAAATCCTTATTTTTTTATGTAGACATCAGTTATTGTTAATAAATAATTATTTTAACGTTTGAATAAATCCGTACGGTCTGGTCGCCCTGCTCGCCCTATGGGTAAGGTAACTGGCATGTATTAACGCCGAAACAAATAAAGCTTGCATACTACCTACTACTTGATGGTATATAAACGCGATGTAAACTTACTACAAGTTTAAAATTACTTCTTCCTGTCACGTAATTTTGTAGTGACAAAGGTAAGATAGAAAGTTTTAAATTTAGAATAACTTTACTTGGCGTTTATTAATAACACAGATGAAGGTACAAGTCTAGAACTTATCATAAACTCAAAAGATTGCTAAGTTGTTGACAGCATCACTGGATGTTTATTTTTAACAAAATCCATATCAATCGTCACATTGTAACGTACTCTTTGAACAATGTTGGTATAAGACCATAATATAATAATGAGCCACGCTGAAGTACCTTTGTCTAACTAAAGGTAACATTTATAACATCCTGTACAAACCAAACCGTCCGACCCGACCCAAACCAGTTTTCTCGAAATGATAAAATCCAAGTCTTATCGATGAAGGGACCTCTTAATATTCAAGAAAGTTTTTGTATTTTAAGTTTTTACTTTCACCATTACGTTATAATTTATTATACCGATTTAAAAATTAAACAATATATTATATGAAACCAGTTGTTGGTCAGTGCATAATATTGGTGACATTTTACTCGTTTGGAGTATAATTGGCAAGTTTAATATTTGAATGATAATTACTATATTATGGCCGTTCATTAAAAATATTTAGCATTTACTCTATTATCTATTGTAATAACTTAAATAAATCTACTTTAAATTATTTGGAATTCAACGCTGTGTATGTTTTAAGTGGTTTCTTAAACTATCATTGTATACACTTCAGGATTGAGATAATCAATTCTTAACTTTGATTGCTAATAATTGTTAAAATCACTTGTTGCATCTCAATTACTTATAACTGAATGGATTCTCAAATTGAATGAGCAATAATGGTAATATTAATAATTATGTTGACATATTAATGTGGTTGAGTATCACATTCAATAGTTTTAGTACGTAGGTCTAGGTATCTTCGTATACATTTGTTACCCAGACAACATTCGGTGTTTGAGAATGATATACTAACGCACACATAAATAATTTAACATTGCAATAGCACACTTCATTACGATTACAGGTCAAAGAAGGATAGTACTGCAATTATCTCAAGCGAAAAAGAGATAAATCTAATTTGCTTATTGCTTCGCATTTGTATAGAAAAAATACAGTTTATTCATCAGATATGATTTTTTACCGTACACCGTGATTTATGCCTAAATAACGACTCATTAATGAGTTCATGTAGTAAAAGCTATAAAGTAGTAAAACTGCATTGAAATTAGGTACTTTAATAAAGTGTCATTGATTTTATAAATATTTAATTTTACCCTTTACTTGGCAGAGAAAAAGATGTTTGAATAACACAATAATTTTTATATGGCGTAAATTTTATGTCCCAAAGATGCCTAGAAAAATATAGAAAAAAATCCGATGTGAGTAGTTTTAAAAAAGCACATATATCCTATGAGATACAGTGCCAAGAGTCCTTTATAATATGTTATGATTTCAATGTATCTCTAAAGATACATAGCCAGGCTACCTATGACTTCATTGTTAAATAACTTGGTTATAAAAATAAGTAAAAAGATTGCATTTTTAATCAAAAATAAGTTAAAATATTAAGAATATAACATAATCTGTCATTCCTGTTGAAAAACCAATAAAAATAAACAAAAATACAAAAGCTTCTCTGAGAAACAATATGACAAAATGAGATTTCCTCAGGTATGCTTGCTATGGAAATTAAAAAAAAAACAATTTCTGACGGGCAGAAGGCATAGTCTCATGATCATATTATACATGATCATATATTAAATCCAGCCATTATTAACGCACATAACAAACAAGATCTATGAAAACAAGAAAATGATCTATTGATTCTTCTGCATCTAGCAAGGGATATACCGAAAGGGAGAGTGTTACTGAAAAAACTCCTACGTAAGCAAATAGCACTCACTGTCTACGTCCGCTACCTACCCTAAGACTTGTTTTAGTAATTTGATAGTTCAGCTACCTATATACGCACTTGTTTATTAAAAATTATTACATTTCGTATTACATTTACTGCAACAACGACTCTTTTACATCATTTCCTAAAATATTCTACCTCGATCATCCCGCTACAGACAACATCAATATGTCGTAATTTCTGTACGTTACTCTATGATCGGCTTGGCGGCGATCGGCGTTGTCATGGCGTCATATTTATTTTGTTAGATAAATAATGAAATTAAATAAAATGTTATTTTTCATGATTTCTTAACTGTGGTATGTAATTCTATGATTTTTGTTTGCTTTCTTAATTAGTGCATCTTCCTATAACGCAAGATGGCATTATATTGTGGTACCTATACCAAATTGTAAGCAATTTTTTGAACAACATACGCGTGCGTACCGTTTTCGTATCGAGAGAGCGACTATGACCAAAGGGACCAATTGTCTCCATTTAGGCGGTTCATTTACGGCGCGCTAGTGACATATCTACCTCTTTTAATACTATAATATCATTGGGTAGGTACTGTTTATGTATTAATTTTATATAGTACAGAGATATCACAAGTAAAAGTAAATACAAAATTATTACATGTAAGAGACAGTAACTAAATGCGTTGGCACACTGATACAAAATTATAATTTTTTAATAAGGCGCTGCCGCAAAATATACAGAAGCATATATACATAATTTCATATCAAAAATTGAAGTTGGTAGTTAACCTCTATTTTGAGCACTGCACGCACACTTACACAAAGTGTCATACAAATCGCGAGTGTAAGAAGTAGCTTGTTACGCTCACTGAAGTAAATAATCTTCATCAGTCGTCTAGCAGCAAGAGTATCTATCTAGACATATAAATTATATAAGGGTTCAAAATATAAATTAATAATAAAAATACTATAGTTCGAAAATATAAGACTTAAAACGCGGTGGGAGTTATTAAGGACGTAATCCTCGTGTTTGTCAAGAGTAAGCTGAGAGTCAAGTTTATGGCTGCCTACAGTAAATTTGGACATAATAGTATTCGCTGTTTGCCACGAGCTGATTGTTGCATTTGCAACAGTCGTCGAATTTAACTAGATCCCCTTGAATACAACACACGTCAAACAGGGTGAGTACTTCTTGATACAGTTAAGGTTATCGGCATAGTGTTAATATTTGTAATGTAAGAAGCAGTGAGATATCTTATAACAAAATATAAACCAGTAAAGAATACAAGGGCCAACAGATGTTGATATATTATTATTGTTATTAGAACTACGTGTGCTCAAGTACACGGAAGTCATCATCATATTGGGTAACCGTCGGTTGTAGGTAGGTAGGTTTCACCGTTACATAGTCCACATAGGTACTGACATAGGAATACATTAATGAAGCTATTATAAAAACAGAGTCAATCCTTTGTATTACAATTAAATAAAAGCGTAAAATATTATTATTTTTTCCTTAATCACGATTAAAGTGACTTGGTGTATTTAGGGTTCTGTACCCAAAAAGTAACCAACGGGAATTTACTGGTTTTTATTAAAATTAGATAGTGGTAACGCAGAAACCGATCATCTCATGGGCTGCGTTCAAGCGGCAATTGACGACGTGCTTGCACAGATCCCCTCCGCTGAAATCGTAGTCTTGGGTGATTTCAACGGGCATAATGCCGAATGGCTTGGATCACGTATAACAGACTACGCAGGGCGATCTGTGTATAATTTTGCATTGGCGTATGGTCTGTCCCAATTGGTTGAGTCGCCAACGCGGCTCCCGGATGTGGATAGCCACATGCCGTCCTTATTAGATCTTCTGCTGACTACACATCCCGATGGTTACCAGGTCTTTGTCGACGCCCCTCTCGGAACGACCGACCATTGCCTGGTCAGGAGTGTAGTGCCTATCTGATGCCCACGTCGCAGACCACCAGCGACCCACCGCGTTTGGCACTACAAGTCAGCAGATTGATATAGGATGCGTTCCTTTTTTGCATCCTACCCTTGGGGCAGGGTTTGTTTCCCTTCGAATGATCCTAGTGCCTGCGCCATTGCAGTAGGCGATGTGATACTGCAGGGCATGGATATTTTTATACCAAGCTCTGTAGTACCGATCTTTCTCGAGAAAACTCGACTCTTGACGACAACGGAAAAACACCGCCGACCATCCCGCGGTGTCAGAGCTCTATGCCTGAAGTACAGTTCAGACAGAAAACTGTTAGGCGAGCTCTGTTTTCGTTGGACATCAGGAAGTCGAGCGGGCCGGATGGCATTTCTCCAATCGTGCTTAGAACGTGTGCCCCTGAGTTGACGCCGGTGCTAACGCGTTTATTCCGGCACTCTTATTCCAAAGGCGTAGTCCCTGACTCATGAAAGTCAGACCTTGTCCATCCGATCCAAAAAAAAGGAGAGAGTTCGGATCCGGCGAACTACAGGCCTATTGCTATCACCTCCCTGCTCTCCAAAATCATGGAGAGCATAGGCTGAGGCTATTGAAATCAAGGGGGAAGGTCTGGCAGTTAGCCTCGATATAGCGATCGTGTATGGCACAAGGCGCTCCTCTCAAAACTTCCATCATTTGGGCTTCCCGAGAGCTTGTGCAAGTGGACCTCCAGCTTCCTCACTGGGCGCAGCATACAGGTCGTTGTCGACGGACATTGCTCGAACCCGAAGCCCGTGAATGCTGGAGTGCCCCAAGGCTGTGTGCTATCAACTACGCTGTTACTTCTGCATATCAATGAAATGTTGGACACCTCCAACATTCATTGCTATGCAGACGACAGCACCGGTGATAACGTATACACAGGCCATGCAGGTCTCTCTCGGGAACACGTCGACCAGTACCGGGAGAAACTTGTGTCGTCTATCGAGTCCTCTCTTGAGAAGGTTGCGGAATGGGGTAAATTGAACCTTGTCAAATTTCAGCCCCAGAAGACTCAAGTTTGCGCGTTTACCACAAAAAAAAACCCATTTGTCGTATCACCACTCTTCGACAAGACCTCCCTAAAATCCTCGCCTAGTATCGGAATACTCGAAATCTCGAGCGATTGCCAATTTCGTGGCCATCTGGAGGGCAAAGCCAAATTGGCTTCAAAGAAACTGGGCGTCATTAATAGAGCACGGCAATACTTCAAGCCGGCCCACATTCTAGCGCTGTATAATGCGCAGGTCCAGCCAGACACGGAGTATTGCTTTCATCTCTGGTCTGGCGCACCCCAGTATCAGCTCGATCCATTTGACCGCGTGCAACGCAGAGCAGCTCGAATTGTCGGGGGCCCAGTGCTCTAGCGTGCGTAGAGACGTCGCTTCATTGTGTGTCTTCTACCGCATTTATCATGGGGAGTGTTCCGAAGAGCTGTTTAACCTGATTCCTGCCGCCGAATTCCACCTTCGCACGATACGCCACAAGTTAGGATATCATTCCCACCATCTAGATGTGTGGCGGTCCTCCACAGTGCGGTTTACAAGGAGCTTTCTTCCACGTACTACAAAGCTGTGGAATGAACTTCCTTGTACGGTGTTTCCGGGACGATACGACATGGGTACCTTCAAAAAAAGTGCGTACACCTTCCTTAAAGGCCGGCAACGCTCCTGTGATTCCTCTGGTGTTGCAAGAGATTGTGGGCGGCGGTGATCACTTAACAACAGTTGACCCGTACGCTCGTTTGTCCTCCAATTCCATAAAAAAAAGATAGGCATCAAAAGTCCCTTTTTAGCGTTAGTAAAAATTGGTCACTTACGCAAACAGGCCAAGGGCGAACACTGTGAGAGTCGCGTCAAATAAATAAAAAGCACCAGGAAATGACTGTATTGTGGACACGTATATGTAGCTGGATGTAGGCATATATATCGACGGAGCCATGGCCTCCATTACACCCATTATTGAGCTTAGTTTAGCTGAAACAAAAGAAACTTAATGACAAAATATAACATTTTTAATATGGGTCCTTTGACACTTGGGAACGTCAAAGAGCACATATAAATACATAAATAAACAACCTAATCTAACCCCACTTGTGAGAATGTAAGTTCCTTTCGTAAATATGACCCGTGGAAGAGTTAGGCCTTTGCATATATTACCTGAAGTGATTCAGTTACTTCGGGGACACAATATTAACACATCTGCAGTATGGCTTTGTTAAGTGTTACCCTCGAAACTGTAACCTTACTTAAATATTAATGAATCAAAGTTAAATACATACATTTCTAGTTAAAGTCAAAGTCAAATAAAAGTTATTCATTTAGGCTAAAAATAAGCGCTTTTGAATCGTTACTTGAAATATTTCTTTTAAATTACTTAATTTATTATAATATGTTTTTCACTTCCGCCCGAACCTCTTAGGCCACTGTACATATACAGTATCTTATTTTGTTTGTTTTAGAGAATGTTGCAAATTAAGTATAATCTATTTTAACTTCTTTAATATTCAGTTTGAAATTAGAAATAAGTTTTAATTGCTACTGATCAGTGAAAAACCACTCACCAGTCACTTACAATTATAAAGACGACATTCACCGGAACGTTCTTCTACGACGAGCTTTGAAAAGTGTGGCACTAAACAGAAACACTTCAAAATATAGCACAAAACGTAGAATAATAAAATGTGGAAATTAATCAGATCTCCTCCAGATGTCAGACTCTGACGGAGCACAAACTAAGACTCATGAAACAGCGACACAGCACAGCAGCAAGAGACGCAGATGATCCCCTGATAAGTCATGCACGACGGAGGGTATCAAAAATATACTGCCGGAATAGAAGAATAACGAAAATTCTCTACTAAATAAGCTGGTAAATGACGTAGCCGAAATCAAACATCAATATACTCAAATAAAAGAATCTAACAATGAAATTGAAAAAGCCTTAGAATTCTTGAATTGTCAGTATGAAGGTATGTTTAAGAAAATGGAATTATTAGAAAGTGAATGCAAAGAGTATATTTAACACATCGAAATTCTTGAACAAAAAGTAGAAGAGTTAAATCGTAC
The DNA here is from genome assembly GCF_905404315.1 of Leptidea sinapis. Lineage (NCBI taxonomy): Eukaryota > Metazoa > Arthropoda > Insecta > Lepidoptera > Pieridae > Leptidea > Leptidea sinapis. The sequence continues at coordinate 13,181,302 of NC_066289.1, read as the reverse complement.
AATAAAATCATCATCTATAGAAATAAGAAATATGCCTTCTATGAAAAACTATGAAAGTAAGGATGAGGTGTCCAGTATAGTAGTTAAAATCTGTAAGGCTCCAAAATATAGAAACGAGAACTAAAAGATATATACGTAATACGTGGCAAAGGAGGCAACAATACCATTGTGACTGAATTTCACATCTAATCTAGTAAAACATAATGTCATCAAAGGTGTAAAATTGTATAGTAAACAACACCCCAACTCTCGCTTGAATAGCTTTGTTACAGGACTAGACGGTGATAAAAAACCTATCTATATATCTGAGGCACTCACTTACAAAGCACGAAGACTATTCTATCAAGCGCGTGACTTAGCCAAGACAGAAGAATTTAAGTACTGTTGGGTAAGTAACGGTAAAATATTTCTGAGGAAAACCGATCATTCGCAACACATGGATATGAAAAACGAATTTCAGTTAACCAGCCTCAGAAGCAAAAAGTGACTAGATTCGATTTTGTTGATTACAAGTAATTTTCTATTATTTCTGTATAAGATGTGCATATACTCATATTTATTGTATTTCTCTCAAGGAAAAAAACTGTTAGTAAAAACACCAAGTAATCTAAACATAGAGCAGGAACTGGGTACACTCTGGTATACACTTAGGGACATAATATATAAAATCAAACCCTTACCGATAGGATTTCTAAAGTCATGTTTTATCAAATACAAAATTCAATGTCACAAATAATAAAACTCTAGCTAAAGACCTGGATAAAATATCTGCTGGGGACGCATATGAATGTCATCCTGAATCATGTAAAGAATTGCTAATATCCCCGAATGATACCTCAAACATTAAAATACTTACGCAGAACATAAGAAGTATCTCTCGTAATTTTTAATAATAGCCGTGGGGTATCCGGCAGAGTAGAATAGACCTCCCTCACTCTTACCGAGGCGTCGTAAAAGCCGACTTAGGTATTTTGACGTCCGTAATATCATCAAGATTTTGACGTCTCCGATCTTAGAGAAGGAGAAACTTGAAATAAACCCGGTATTCTGTCCCGCCGCTTAGGGCTCGCTGTCAAACCCCAAAGACATCATACAGCCTAACAAACAATTACCGTCGGGAACATGGCTGTAGGAAAAAATACTATAACTGTACCCCAGGGGGGTACCGGCAGAGCCGGAGAATCCCCTCCTCCTCCTGTATCTGCAGGACGAGGCTGCCCCTCGTATTCTGGGGGGAGCAACCTAACAGCTGTAGGCGGCGACGATATTCGTCATACGTCACGCCAAAACCTAAGTCTAAATTGTTCTCGCCGGGGCGGAAAGTGGGCATCGGAATGCCGTTTTGCGACGTTGAGGAGGCGAGACGAAGAGGAGGAATGAATGAGAAACTGGATGAAATTTATGAACAGAGTAATGAATGTAGAGGAAGCGCGTGAGGTTTGTAAGGATAGAAGCAAATGGCATTCTATTGTCTCTGCCTACCCCGACGGGAACAAGGCGTGAGTATGTGTGTGTGTATTACTAACAAGAATTGATGTGAACTTTGATATTTACATATTAACAGAGTCCTGGAATTCTAAAACAATTTATTTTCCCTCTTTGGTAGGTCGTAGATAGAATACCTACTATACTGAGAACAATTCCAATCAAAATGATGGGATCGTTGTATATCGAGGGTATTCTGGCAGAACCGAATAAGTGCAAAATTTTGTAAAAATTTGTTATTTACATAGGTATACTTCTTTTTTTCTGCTTTTTTTATCTAGCAAAACCGTATAGCCGCAGAAGCTTGTATCACGGTTTTTTTGTTTGTGCAAAGCTATTATCTACGATATTTTCTTTTAAACCTAAAAGCAAAAAGTGATAAAGTCACTTATTACAGCACATGAATATTTAAATACAGTGATAATAAAATAAAAGAATTTATTCTCTTTACTCACAACAACAAATATTAAACATTAACTTTTTAACTACAGACAAACCTGTACACTGTCACTGTATGTAATAACTAAATCACTCCTTGGTTTTATCAACAGGTAGAACGGAATAAGTGAGCTTTTTGTGTTTTTCGTGTTACGAGTAATGAAATTTGTTGGTTTACTTTAATATCAAAAGCATATAAGTCTCATTTAAACGGTTTTGCTTGCTAAGGTTTTTAGTCTCATTTCAAGAACTTCGCGTGCGCACGTGCTTCATTTAATAGAAATTTTATTAAATATCCTATTATAGACTGTGAGTGTGTACCTACAACAAGATCGTATACTTATGTGATAATGTCGTCCAGAACAAAAAAGATTTTGGCTATGGTAACAACAAAATTGCGCAACACAAGGTATTAATATTCTTTACTATAGAGTTTTGAGTTTATAATTTTGCTTTATTCAAAACAAAAGTCATAGGTTGGTATAGTAATACTTCTTTTTAGTTTCCAGAACATAACTATTCTTCTGAATGTGATACTGAACCAATTCAGCGTCGCACTGTCATTGTTGCAGATGTTCACGAAACTAAGAAAACTTCTCTAAATGTCAAACAACTGGTATGTGTTTCGCCCATTGCCAAATATAGGTCTCTCCAATCAACCGTCATATAAAAACCGCTACTCTGTGATATTATACCTATATAATCAAGAAAAATCTAGGCATCGTGGGTTATGTTTGTTACAGATCGACAACCAGTACCAAGAGCCTCGCTATATGAATGTGTTAGTGATGATATCGAGACAGATGTAGAGCTTGTTTGGCGACGTGTCCGATTAGGAAGATTTACTTGAAGAAGATAATTCTTCTTAAGAGGTTGAAAATAAATATTATTTTCAAGCCTCTCTATTAGAGGAAATTTATCAAAAAATGTGGAAAAAAGTCAAGCCGATGAAGAGGTGGAGAAAATCAAATACGTATTTAACTTCACTATTTACGAATCAGGATTAACCAATAATGCATACTGTTTTCAATGGTCCTAATATAAGTGGTAAAAAGGTAGTATGTCAGGCCAAAATAGAAACCAATATATGGCTGTTATGATTCTTTGGGCTATTCACAATATTGAAAATCTGCATATAATTGAGCAAAAGTGTTTGGAATCTGGATATAGATACATGGAGGTAGATTCTATGCACAGTGCTATAGAATCACAAAAGAAAGAAACTTCAGTATATTCTGCAAGGCGTAGAAGAGTACCTGTTATTCAAAAAAATATGGTAGTTGAGGAGCCATATAAAACACAAGAATTGAAATATCATGAATTTTTCGATTTAAAAGATCTGGCTTCTAAAATAATTCATAACAAAGATAAGGACAATGTAGGAAAAAGAGTGCAGTGGCTTAAAATTAATAGATTTTATTTTACGACATGAGTGAGAATTTCAGTTCCATAGATATTACCGGCAAAGATAGAAATACTAGAACTACACGAACAAAAAGGAAGGAAAGTTTCCAAATTAATTAAAAAAGATGTATGATGAATCAGAGGTCATAAAAGGATTAACTTATTGTATTTGATTAGAAAGAATATAATACCGGATGAATTAAAGCCTTGTTATAAAAATTAAAGACGTTGTATACTGTTCCTTATGATATTAAAGAGGATAGTCTGGCGAGGAAGATTTTTTATCATTTTCTGTGTTCTTGATTTATTTTGATATTATTACTTTTTATTACCATTATATACATGCGACAAAGCTGTTCCTATTAATCAAAGCATTATAATAAAAAAATATACCACTTATTTCTTTTTAACATTCAGTAATTTTCAAAATATTTACAGGTAGAAACAGGCAACAACGAATAATTCTTTTTATTGCTCTCTTAAATACATGATTATTTTAGTTTTTTTAACATATGTCACAGTCATACAGTGATACCTTGTTAGTATTACAGGTATTAATATTTGATGTTTTTAAGGATTTATAGCCAAATAACGAATTTCAGGTAAAACAAAATAACTACACCACCTCTACGCATATTTTACCTCTTTTCTTCTCTTTTAATGATAATTTACATAAAATTAATGTATTACATATTTCTTAGATAACATTTCTAACTATAATAACTGTTACGATATTTATATTACGCTTCTACGTTTAACTATGATCACTCAAAACTTTAAGTGCGTTTTTCTCATTATTGCACAATGTGCACTTATTCCGTTCTGCCAGAACACCCTCGATATGTTAAGCAAGGTTTAAATTATGTAGTAAAAGAACACATACTAAGTGATGCAACTTGCATATTAATTGAAGTCAATACAGATACAGTAGTTATAGGCTTCTGCCATTCTCCTTCTTTCAAAAACACAAGCAATTTTGTGAATTCGCTTGAAAATCTACTTGATACTTATAAAACCCACAAAACGATTGTTATATTGGGAGATATAAATATTGATGTTAGAAATGACATTGATTGTAATTCTGCTGATTATTTAAACTTATTGGCAAGTCACGGGCTTATGGTCACAACTATCCTACCAGAGGTAATAATTGTTTAGACCACGCTAAGAAAAAAGCGAAATTACTATCCACGATTCTTGTTATAACACCATCAATGACAGACCACTCAGCGGTCCATTATTAAGATTAGTTTAAATTCTAAAAATACTCATAATACCAAGATAGCAAAAAACAAATTAAGATATAATTTGATCGCTAAAGAAATTGAGAAAATTTCTTAGGCCTATCATCAACTCAAATGATCCCAATTGGTGTTCTAAAGAAATAGCTGTTGATACTTTAACTAAAACAATTTCAAAATATATAACCACAACATTAATTCCCAAGAAGTATCAATGTATCAAGGCTTGGATTACTCCTGGTCTAATACGTTGTATCAAAACCTGTGACAAAATGCATACAAAGTCTAAAAAAGAACCTGTCAATCAAATTCTCATAATTACTTACAAGCGATACAAAAACCACTGTAACGATTTATTAAAAAGATTAAAAAAAACATACTTACAAAATAAGTTAAAGAAACACGCTAAAAATCATAAAAACACATGGGACACTAATAAGAAAATACACAAGCACAACTAACAAAAAATAATTACAACAGGATCTTCTGAGGATTGACACTAAGCCTGAAAACGCTGTTGAGAAAGCTAATAACTATTTTGCTGGTATTGGCAAGGACCTAGCAGACAAAATTCCTCACGTTCAATGTCCCGTAGATTTAAATTGTTCTAATAAAAAACCAACGACGCCATCAAACTCTATGGTGATGTTGAAAACAACAGAAAAAGAAATAGAAAACTTAATAACGAACCTTAAAAATGACTCTGCTGTTGGATCGGACAATATCACACCAAAAATAATAAAATTGAGCAGACATATCCTTGTTCCACTTTTAACACACATCTTTAATTTATGTATTGAAACGAGTACTTTTCCACAGGTTTTCAAACTCTCCATAATTCTACCCATATATAAATCAGGAGAAAAATCATGTGCCAATAGCTATCGCCCTATTTCAATTTTATGTACTATTTTCAAATTATTTGAAAAAAATTATGAGTAAAAGACTTATGTCCTTTCTAGATAAAGAAAATATTTTATCTAAGCATCAGTATGGCTTTAGCGCAGAAAGACCAACAGGGGATCCAGTACCACATCTATCAGAATTTGTGGCAGCCAGCGATTTTCTTGACCTTGCGAAAGCCTTTGACACAGTTTCTATACCACTTCTTTTAGACAAAATGGAGGCAATTGGATTAAGAGGAAAGGTGCATTCACTTTTTAAGGATTACCTTACAAACAGAAAGCAAAGTGTAAAAATAAATAATTTTGTAAGCTCTTTTCATCCAGTAACTCACGGTGTATCTCAGTGCAGTGTGCTCGGTCCTGCTTTGTTTCTGATTTATGTGAACGACCTTTGTCATCTTAATCCAATAAACTGCAAAACATTTATATATGCCCATAATACGGCCTTAATTTTTCATGCCGATTCTTGGGCAGATGTCAAAACCAAGGTTGAAATAGGGCTTCGAAAAACTTTTCAATGGCTTCAAGAGAATTTGTTAACTCTAAACATTCTTAAAACAAAATATATCACCTTTGGTATTACTACATAACTAATTCCCTCAGACGAAAATTTCTCCGTACAAGTTCATAATTGTAAGAATGTCTTGAATCAAAATAAAGGATGCTCTTGATAATTAAATACCTAGGAGTTCTAATAGATGAGACACTAACATGGAAACCGCAAATTGATCTACTGTCAGAAAGGACTAGAAAACTTATTGTCGTATTTAAAACCTTACGTCAGATTGCTGATTTCACTCTTTTGAGAAATGTTTACTTTGCATTAGCACAATCCTTATTAACTTGTTGTATAAAATCGTGGGGTGGCGCACGAAAAAAATGTCTTTTGAAGCTTGAACGGGCCCAGCGTGCTCTATTAAAGGTTATTATTTGCAAACCCTTTTGGTATCCTACTTGTGAACTATTCACTAAATGCAATGTCTTGTCTGTAAAACATTTGTTTATAAAGGACATTGTAATGGCACAACACTCAAAACTGATATTTGTTCCAGAAGCAGTAACAAAACGACGTAAATATATAGTCTGTCCGACAAACACTTTTAAAACTTTTCTTATACGTAAATTTCAAAGGTATCTTGGACCCATGCTCTATAATAAATTTAAAAAAAAGCTAACAGTTTGGTTAAGCAATAAACTTACCTTACCGATATACGCAAAAAATACAGAAAAAAGTATTGTCTTTAAATTTCATTGTTTATTTTATTACCCTTTATCTTATAAAATTATTGTATGCATAATAATAGCTTATATTTCACATCTACAATAAATTAATATGCATAGAATAATAACGCATAGAACGGGAGTAGGCCTAAGCACTTTCAATGTGGACGTTTATGACCACATATGTTTCCCGCCGCGTCAGTGTTATTCTGTCAACTTCCATGACAAACAGCGAGCGAAATTTAATTTAAAAATGACTTACTGTGCAGTGAAAGGTTACAACGCATCTAAAAATAAAAATAAAGATAAGAAAATCACATTTCACTACTTTTAATTTAAGCTAATAGTTTCGTCAAAACAGCAAAATATTTTGTAAACAAAACAGATGCCATGATATAATGTACGACGCCACATGATGTTATAAGTATTCAAAGTCAAAGTCAAATAATCTTAATTCAATTAGGCTTAAACTAAGCGCTTTGAATAGTTACTATAAATATTTCTTTTAAATTACTGAATTTACCATATTATGTTCGGAAAAAATTGAGCTCGTGAGAACTTTAACGGCCACTCTTTTTAACCGACTTCAAAAGAGGAGGAGGTTTTCAATACGTCGGTATGTTTTTGAAGAGTTACTTCTTTATCGACGTATGAGAGAAATTTTATAGTCATTCGTCACGGTTTTCGGTTATGCGCCATTTTTTTTTAAATCCAAGATGGCCGCGCACCAAATTATGATTTCAACAATATGGATATCGTATCCAAGGTTCTCGAGGGTGCAGAGAACGAATTTGGGATCATTTTTGAAATCCAAGATGGCCGCCGCGCAAATTTATGATCTGAACAAAATTGATGTCGAATCTAAGGATCTCGAGGGTACGGAGAACGAATTTGGCATCATATTTGAAATCCAAGATGGCTGCCGCGCAAATGTATGATATCAACCATTTTATTTCCATGTGGCACAACAATTTCCAAAAGATGCCTATAAGTTGTTTGGCATTAGGGTTATCATTATAACCACCACGCATACGTATAGCCCAAAACGAATTTTTCACCGCAGCCATCTTCGATTTAAAAAATGATCCCAAATTCATTCTTTGTACCCTCGTGAACCTCGGATACGATATCAATATTGTTCAAATCATAATTTTGCACGGCGGTCATCTTAGATTTAAAAAATTATCCCAAATTCGTTTTCGCACCCTCGTGAACCTCGGATACGATATCCGTATCGTTCAAATCATAATTTTGCACGGTGGCCATCTTAGATTTAAAAAATGATCCCAAATTCGTTATCTGCACCCTCGAGAACCTCGGATACGATATCCATATTGTTGAAAACATAATTTTGCATTGCGGCCATCTTGGATTTCAAAAATAATCCCAAATTAGATCTCTGCACCCTCGAGAACCTCGGATACAATATCCATATTTTTGAAATCATAGTTTTGCATGGCAGCCATCTTGGATTACAAAAATGATCCGAAAATCGTTCTCTACACCCTCGACAACGTCGGATAGGATATCCATATAATTGTTGTAATCAAAATTTGGCGCGTCGGCTTAAATAATAGTTTTATTAATAATAGCTGGCAGGAGCTCTATCGTCTCTCTTTTTCGTTTCATCGAGTTTCAAATCACAACGATTCTAAAAAAGTTTCAATTCAATAAAATAATACATATACATGTAATGCAATACATTATAATTATAGATTAATATAAAGTAATATGTAATGTTATTGTCATTCCCTATAATAAATAAATTTATTTCTATTACTACGTGTTGTTTTTATTAAATTATAAATTTATATTTTATTTCTTCTTTCTTATTACATATAATCTAGTATTTCTCACCATTTACCGATTTGGGGAAATGTCTTTTCACTTGCAACATTATTTGGTTGTGTGTGCTCTTTTTTATGGAATAGGAGGACAAACGAACGTACGGGTCACCTGGTGTTAAGTGATCACCGCCGCCCACATTCTCTTGTAACACCAGAGGAATCACAAGAGCGTTGCCGGCCTTTAAGGGAGGAGTACGCCCTTTTTTTGAAGGTACCCATGTCGTATCGTCCCGGAAACACCGCACAAGGAAGCTCATTCCACAGCATTGTAGTACGTGGAAGAAAGCTCCTTGAAAACTGCACTGTGGAGAACCGCCACACATCCAGATGGTGGGGATGATATCCTAATTTGTGGCGTGTCGTGCGAAGGTGGAATTCGGAGGCAGGAATCAGGTTGAACAGCTCTTCGGAACACTCCCCGTGATAAATGCGGTAGAAGACACACAATGAAGCGACGTCTCTACGCACGCTAGAGCACTGGGCCCCCGACAGTTCGAGCTGCTCTGCGTTGCACGCGGTCAAATGTATGTAATATATTTATTCATTAAAGTTACAATTTATTTTTCACCATGCCCCGCAAAACTGCTTACGCAGTTTGACTGCAGGTAACTCGCTTTACATAAACATAGCTTATAAATTATTAAGTAGGTAAGTTATTGATACAATTAATTTACATAAATGGTTATAACATATTTAACAAGTATTTTTTAAAAAACTTTTAAATTTAACAAGTCTAGGCTCACGTCTTATGTCCTCGGGTAAACTGTTGAGTAAGTATGGAACTCGTTTTTTTAATGTTCTATCTCCATAGTAATTTTGTACCATGGGTATTTCAAATTTACCTATGGACAATGAACTTGTGCCAGTCTTATGTTGCACCAAATTAGTGAAACGATCCAGTTTACTATAATTGTTTACAAGTAGAAGATATTTATGTTTCAGGCTAGCCGGTAAAATTTTATATAGTTTAGAGTAATCTCCTTTACATTGATTATTTGTCTTTTTATTTACGAGTAATTTTAAAAATCTTGTTTGCAATGATTCTATTTTATCTATATATGTTTCAAATGTTAATCCATAGCAATCAAGAGCGTAACTTATTGCTAGTGCAAAATATAAACATTTTAGTATTGGTAAGGGGACTTTAATACTTAAATGATAAAACTTTTCTAGTAATATTCTTAATTTTTTACATACGTATTCTATGTGGGAATCCCAGGAAAAATTTTTACTCCTAGGTAATTTACACAATTAACTTTTTCGATAGGATTACACGTGCAGTTAATTTTCTTATTATGGAAGCAATCAAAGCCGTGTGCAATCAGAGGAGGTGGATTATCAATAAATCGTAAATACGGGGAGTGAATAATTATCAACTTTCTTTTGTCAGCGTTTATTATGATGCCGTTATCATGTGACCATTTAACTACCGCATCCACATCCTCTTGAACCCGGCGACACATTTCTGCTAGGTCGGTACTAGCGCTCAGAGTACAAAGATCATCGGCAAACATGTGGGCGGAGCAGTGACGTAATACTCCACAGAGGCTATTTACGTGCATCAGGTAGCACACGTGGCCTTGCCCTCCAGATGGCCACGGAATTGGCAATCGCTCGAGATTTCGAGACCCAGTATTCCGATACTAGGCGAGGCTTTAAGGGAAGTGATATCGAAGAGCGGTGATACGACAAATGGGGTTTTTTTAGTGGTAAACGCGCAAACTTGAGTCTTCTGGAGGTTAAATTGGACAAGGTTCAATTTACCCCATTCCGCAACCTTTTCGAGAGAGGACTCGATAGAAGACACAAGTTTCTCCCGGCACTGGTCGACGTTTTCCCGAGAGAGACCTGCATGGCCCGTGTATACGGCAGCACCAGTGCTGTCGTCTACATAGCAATGTATATTGGAGGTGTCCAAAATATCATTGATATGCAGAAGAAACAGCGTGGGAGATAGCACGTAGCCTTGGGGCACTCCAGCGTTCACGGGCTTGGGATTCGAGCAAAAACCGTCGACAACGACTTGTATGCTGCGCCCAGTGAGGAAGCTGGAGGTCCACTTGCATAAGCTCGCGGGAAGCCCAAATGATGAAAGTTTTGAGAGGAGCGCCTTGTGCCTTGTTGCCGTGTTGCTTTCAATAGCCGCCGCCCATCTATGTGTTAGGTATACCAGAAGATCACCTGCCGACCGACCGTGGCGAAAGCCGTATTGTCGGTCATTGATCAACTGGTGACCCTCTAGGTATACCAAAAGTTGGCGGCTAATTATGCTCTCCATGATTTTGGAGAGCAGGGAGGTTATAGCAATAGGCCTGTAGTTTGCCGGATCCGAACTGTCTCCTTTTTTTTGGATCTGATGGACAAGGGCTGACTTCCATGAGTCAGGGACTACGCCTTTGGAATAAGAGTGCCGGAATAAACGCGTAAGCACCGGCGTCAACTCAGGGGCACACGTTCTAAGCACGATTGTAGAAATGCCATCCGGCCCGCTCGCCTTGAAATGCCTTCCTGACGTCCAACAAAAACAGAGCTCGCCTAACAGTTTTCTGTCTGAACTGTACTTCAGGCATAGAGCTCTAACACCGCGGGAGGGTCGAGGCTGTTTTTCCGTTGTCATCAAGAGTCGAGTTGGAGGCGAAAAGAGCGCACAGAAGATCGGCTTTCTCTTTTGCCGTATGGGCCAGGGTGTCATTCCTCATGTGCAACGGTGGCATAGACGGCTGGTTGAAGTTACCGAGAGCAGCTTTCTACAACGACCAGAACCTGCGTGTTCCGGTCGGGAAACTGGAAAGCTGCTCCCCGATTTTGACGACTTGCTTTGACTTCGCACTGGCGATTTGCCGCTTAAAAATTCTGGAGGCACGGTTATATTTCCTTTCAAGAACTTTGCAGTTCGGATCCTTTGTGCCCAGCGCCGCAACCCAAGTTCGATACGCCTGTTTTTTGCAGTCAGGTGCTGCTTTAACTGACGTATCGAACCAGGGCTGTGATCTGCCACCGATCGGTACTACAGAGCTTGGTATAAAAATATCCATGCCCTGCAGTATCACATCGGCTACTGCAACGGTGCAGGTACTAGGATCATCCGAAGGGAAACAAACCATGCCCCAAGGGTAGGATGCAAAAAAGCAACGCAACATTTCCCAATCTGATGACTTGTAGTCCCAAACGCGGCGGGTCGCTGGTGGTCTGCGACGTTGGCGTCGGATGGGCACTACACTCCTGACCAGGCAATGGTCGGACGTTCCGAGAGGGGCGTCGACAAAGACCTGGTAACCATCGGTATGTGTAGTCAGCAGAAGATCTAATAAGGACGGCATGTGGCTATCCACATCCAGGAGCCACTTTGGTGACTCAACCAATTGGGACAGACCATAAGCCAATGCAAAATTATGCACAGATCGCCCTGCGTAGTCGTAGTAGTGCGGTACGTGATCCAAGCCATTCTGCATTGTGCCCGTTGAAATCACCCTAGACTACGATTGCAGCGGAGGGGATCTGTGCAAGTACGTCGTCAATTGCCGTTTGAACGCAGCCCATGAGGTGATCGGTTTCTGCGTTACCACTATGGGACCTGTAGACGCACGCATAGATGCGGACGCGGTCCACTAAATCACTTTACCCTCAAAATTGCCGAGACGGCGACAGCAGATATCCTCCCTAACGTACACACATACTCCGGCATATGGCATAAAATTATGCTCAATTTTGTACCCGGGGTACGATATGACGTATCGCTAGGTCGAGATATCTGCGTCTCCGTAAGGAAACATAAGGCCGGCTGCGCCGTCTCAAGGTGGTGGTGGACGGCGTTTAAGTTGGAGTGAATTCCCCTGATGTAACAAAAGTCCACATTAAGCGTGGAGCGGGGTGCCGTGTTGTTACTGCCTTGTTTGTCTTTGGTCATGCGCGGTACTGTGCCCTCCCCAGAACACGAGGGGCAGCCCTAGCGCGAATGCTCGGGGAGGGATTCTCCAGCTCTACAGGAGCCGGTACCCTCCCGGGGTAATTTATCTTTTGATACCGCTCTCATTTTTTTGTTGGGGGGAAGGGGAGGGGAGGTGGGAGGGAATGGCCTCCGGTCCTCGACACTAACCTATGCGAAACATAGCGGCACTAGGCCGCTTACTTCACGCCGGTATTCTGTGCGAGTGTGGTAAGTAACCCGGACGAGTCTGGCCCGATTTTGCTGACTTCAAAAGACGGTAGCGTGACTCTCCCATTTTCAATAAGCCCGTAGTCGCCTCCTACGACACCCTAGGGCCTGGGACTACCATATTCTTTTAACGCTCCGGGGAAGCACAGGCAAGTGCTTGTTGGCGAATGTAATTACGTGACGTTCACGCACACATTAATCATAATGTTACTTCTTTAATGACAGGAACTATGAATGAAACCATCGTTCTGAGCGTTATTATTCTATGTTAATATGTATATTTATCTATATGTATACATGTACCCTTATAATATTTTTTTTTAAATTTATTATCTTTAATACTTTATTATATATTATTACTTTTAAAAGTTCAAAATAAACCCTATCAATAATACCTTACTATTTTATTCTTTGAAAATAAACCAAGTCAACAGTTTGTAGTCAAACCAAATGTTTTTATGAATACCCTCAATTTTATTACTGACCGCTCAAGTACTAACCAGTAATATGTATGATAGACAAATGTTATTTATTTACTCGTACAACTGTTAAAAATGTATTTCATAAGTTATATTCTTATATACGCTTTTATGTACTGAAGTAAATGTAAAAAACAATGTATCTGGAAGTAACTAGTATTAAAATACAGGCCTGGCCTAGTTTAATGCTAGTGACAACTAAAATAATATAAAATATTTTAATTAATTATTAGAAGCATTGTAGCATTCATGTAAAACTATAATTACTTTCGACTTACGCTTATTTCTTCTGATAACATTCATACGAGTATAACGTCTTCACAGCTATAATATTATGTGTTATTTTTATCTTTGTATTTATCAGCTGTTCGTATTAAATTTGCAAAAAAAATTATTGTTAAAATTTAGAATAATTATTATTTCATTTAAAGTAATAAATAATTAAATGTATAAATATAAATTATCGTATATTGGATGCATCAACCTTTAAAGCTTGAATCCATTGTTTGTGTAAGGATACTTTGATGAACATGATGGTCGTTATAACTGTCATAATTAGTAATTTAATCTAACAAATACAATGATTCATTAACTATAACACGTTGACCTGGCACCACTAGCAGCACTCGTTCACGAGTTGATGAATGGACCAGCCATCATACCCCCGCATATATTTAAGGGAAGGAGATGAGTGTGCCGGGTACACGCCGCCTTCGCAAGCAATGCCATTCAGTGAGCATGGCGAATCATGCTATACCATACCTACGCATGATAAAAATTACAAATTTAATGCTCACAAAGCAAGCCCACAAATGATTCTATACAAACCAAAATAATATATTATTATTATAGGTATATTCATGTTACATGCACACACAAAGGAGACCCGCTATCACCGAAGCTTTTTACGTCTGTTTTAGAGGAAGTCTTCAGAGCACTAAACTGGGAAGATAAAGGGCTCCAACTTCACGGCAAAGTTCTCTCACACCTCAGGTTTGCAGATGATATTGTATTATTCTCAGAAGATGCAATAGAAATGCAATTTATGATAAACTCACTCTGCCAAGAAAGTAAGAAAGTGGGCCTCGAAATAAATCAAGACAAGACAAAAATAATGACTAACAGAGAACAGGTACCTATGAGTCTTAATGCAAAATTTATTGAATATGTTGACGATTACATTTACCAAGGGCATGTAATATCCTTCAAATCCTGCAATGAGAAAGAAATAGAACGTAGAACTAAAAGCACTTGGAATAAATACTGGTCGATGAAGGAAATTCTCAAATCAAATTTGCCAACGAAGCTTAAAACAAAAGCTATGGAGACCTGGAGCTATGGAGACATGGCCTCTAACCTATAGAAACTTAGAAAAAATTAAAGTTTGTCAGAGAGGAATTGAGAGAAGCTATATGGGGCTAAGAATAAGAGACAAAATTAAAAATGTCACAATAAGAAATAAAACAAAATCAAAAAATTTAGCCTTATCTGTTCTACGTTTAAAACGGAAATGGGCTGGTCATATACAAAGAACAAAAGACGAAAGATGGTCCAAAGTAGTAACGAATTGGTACCCTATAAATAGGAAACGAAATCGAGGCAGGCCTAATAAGAGATGGAGCGATGACATAGTAGAAACAGCAGGAAAGATGTGGACAAGAATTGCAAGAGACAGGAACTAGTGGAAATCAATGGAGGAGGCTTTTAACGCTGAAGGCGGTCCTTATGTCGAAATCAATAACTAATTATACTAACAAAATTTATATTTTTATTTAAATTAGTGAAATACTAACACATACTAACAAATACAATTTATAAGTAAATATCTTAATGTATAGATGTAAGGAAATAAAGCTATAATTAAATAAATTCATGTTACATTCGATTATACAATCTTAATATAAATAATTGTTAGGTGAACCAGGAGCATTCTTTTTTCCATACTTCTTTATTCTCTATATATTCTTTAATCTAATAGTAGGCTTATTGTATAAGGCGATTCTTTATACGTTTATTAAATTTAGAAGGCAATAGCAATGTGATATTATTTTGACTTTTATTAAAGAACTGCACACTGAGACAAACAAACAAATTTTGTATTTAACTGAGACTCGTTTTTGGAATAGCGATGTTATTTTTATATTTAGTACTGATGGTATGTATACCTTTATTTTGAATGTATAATATAATTCTTTCTATTATAAGTTAAACATATATTATTATAAAGGATTTGGAAAGTTTTTTAATAGAATTCCTATGTGTTTAAAGTGATTTTTAAGGGATTCTCTAGAATTCAGATTATAGATGGCCCTAATCACCCTTTTTGCAAAACAAATATCGTCTCGATATCTGCTGCTCCCCCCCTAGCAAAATTCCATATAACATAGTGCCATGGAAATAACTGAAATAAATCAATCTCGCTGTGTTAGTATCAGTAAGATCTTTAATTCTTTTGATAGCACAAGTAGCAGAACTGACTTTATTTGAGATTACCTCAACATGACCACCCCATTGTAGTTTTTCATTTAATACTATTCCAAGAAACAAAGTAGAATCTACAAGTTTTAAAGGTTCCCCATTTAATATTATACTTCTTGATATTTTTTTACATTTGGTAGGTTATACAGATTAATAATGCGGAGCTGAAATTGCAGGAAAATCAGGACGGGAGACGTTATATGAGTTGAGTACGGTCGAGTTGAACGACGATTGGTCGAGATTAACAAGCGGCCAACTTTCACAATTATCTTCACTTGAAGCTGACAGTAATTTAAAAACCCTGGTTTTTCAATATCGGTTAAGTAATCTTCTCTAGACTAGGCGTCTTTGCACAGGCTACCACAGGTGGGTACCTACCTAATGGACAGGACGTGTCATACTCCTAAAGCCAAGATACACCACTCTATACAAAAGTTACGGTAGAAACTCTCCAGTATTGCTTTTACAATATTAATGCAAACTATACCTTGCTGCCATAACATAACGTTCAATTGAAAATGATATCTAAAAAAGTGACAAAAGCGACAAACATAGTGTTCTTGGCTACCATATAATAATATGATAAATGTTGAAAGTTCTTTTATCTTGATATTCTAAACAACAACAGAAGTACTTACCAACTTCTTTAGTGGACACACTCTTGGTTGCAATCGACCTCACAGCAGTGAGCCCCGTATGACTAAAGATATTGAACACTGGCGCCAGATAATACCACGTCCGCGATGGAGCAAAAGCGAATACGAAGCAAGCTGCTATCCGGCTGACGGCTGCTAAGGCTCCGATAATGCTGTCTTCTACGCGATATTTCTTACTTAACACTGTTATACAAAAGAACGTTCCTGTAACAAAAATGTTGTATTCCATTTAATCTTTTCTAATTGTTTAATAATCTGTTTTGTCAAACGCTAGATCAACAATAAAGAGTACACAGGGTGTACTTTGTAAGTCCGACACAATATCCAAGTTGTAAATGACTGCTCACCCGCAATTAGAAATGTGTTATCATGTCGGCGATGCTCCTGTGATTCCTCTGGTGTTATAAGAGAGTTTGTGCAGCCCATATAGACTGTAAATTGTTTACCCTCATAGTCAATTTTCAATGGTAATATTATTTCATTGAACAATGATTCAGCACTCGGGTATTTACATACCTACACTTATACGTCTCGTCAAAGATTGTTAACAAAAATTCTAAATTAATTTATACATTATGTTATTCTGAATGTAAATGTCAATTAAATAAGTTGTAATTTTTCAACAGTATTTATTATATTGCTCTTTGTGTTTCGCTAAGCAACCAAGCGCTTTGTCATTCAGGTGATCATTTAGAGTGTAATAGCCTTTTAATTAAAATGTTCTTTATTACAAATTTAAACCCATCAAAGTGAAATTCTCGCAGGCAAATTGGTATTTTATCATAAATGCGGAGACCCATTCCCACAAAAGAAGAATGTATTTGCAATGGTTCGAATTTTTTATTTTGTCAAGCCTTGCCCTCAAATCACTTAATGTTACACTTTTTCGCCTCATTTCGCTTACGAGGGTCAATCTTACGGATTTAAATTTCACCCGGGACCCTTCTATTAGTTACTTCTTAAAATGTAAGTGAATATCCCATCACAAATTTTATTGTAATAAATCTCACTTTTCTTCTGCGTGCAATATATTACCAACAGGTTTCTTTGCTCAGCCATTCAAGCGGAAGAAATATACATATTCTAAAGTTTATAGTTTAAGTTCGGTTTACAAATAGTGGTACATTTACTGCGGAGATGACCCATGAGGTCAAGATATATAAAAATGCAGCTTGTTATCTGAATGCGTAGTAAGAACTGATAATTTTGATAAAAATGTCGTGACTGATGACTGGTGACCTACGACAACATTGTCATACGTTATATATATATAATATTATAACTATGTAAATACGATGCTCTTAATAAAAATATTCTCAATAAAAAGGTTAATGTTTTGCAAAATATGGAGTTGATTTGAAATAAGATTTGAAAAATCCGTAAATTGCTATTATAATTTTTATATATTTAAGTCATTGAGAAATTTATTGATTACTTTAAAGCGAAAACTTTGTATTCTTTTAAAAAAAGGAGATGTAAGCGTAAAGTTAATTTTTATATAAAATGCCTTATAAATACATTAAATACATAAATGTTACACAAACTACTGCTTGAGTGACACACAACATACACACATACATTATAGAGGTATTTTGAGGTATAACATATAAAGACTTAATTTAAAAAGTTCAAACTTAAAAATTGAATGAATTATGGTCGAATTTCGACCACTAGGCGACCACTAGGTTACTCTAATGCATCAGGAAAATGGCAGGCAATTATGCTGATCTTAAGCTAAGTCAGCCCAATGCCAAAGTCAAGTTCTTGTTGGATCACACACAACTAAGTTATACGTAAGTAAAGTCTGAGCAACGTCTAAGTATGCTCAATAGATCTCAGTCAGAGAATGACGAGTACAATAATAGTGATGGCACACGTCGTCCTTACTTTTTCTCATAAAACATTCTTCTTTTGTTCAATAATATGTGGTACCTGTCAGTTGAACAAGAACTAACAAGACCTACGGTTGATGCGTCATTCGGACGGCTGGCTCAGTGTGTCGGATGGAACCCGAGAGGTGCGAGTCTGAATCCCACATCATCCATAAATGTTGGAACAAATTATAATTGGTACATGTTGTGTGGTAGTCTAATTATTGTGATATACTATACAGCCTCCTTGTCTCAACATAACACAAGGCAGTGAAAGTTCAACAATATAAAAGTATCAAATCAAATAAAGCCATTTGGTGAACATCCAGAATGAACAGAAACATGTTAAGAAAGTGATATTTATTAGTGCCATGGTTCCGTGCCCTGAGTAACCAACGGGAGCCATTCTACTAAGGTTGGGTTGCATATTAGCTGTTATAGTAAAGGTTTACGTCAAATTTAACGTTAACAGTAACACTGACTAATATAGACTGCGGAATGTGTTGCAGCATCGTATTCCATGGCATAGTTATAGACTCGTCTGTCCGTCTGTTCGTTTGTCAGCGAGCGAGTGTCTTGTCTCTATTACAATCAAAATGGCCAATAGGGTTGGCATGTTATATATTATATTAAGTTAAAATATTTTCTTTATCTCTATTATTATTGATTTTATTTGAAATAGATTTTATTATTAAAATTTTGCTGAAAAATAAATATGAAATAATAAAAACTGGAATAAATATAAAACATCGAAACGCAATGCTATTGGTTGAAGCGCAGTGTGACGTCAAAGTCTAGATAAACACAATCATTGTTATTTTCGGTGGTTCGCGATCTATTAAACTAGCTGATGCCCTCGACGTCGCGTCGCCTGCGCGGACGCTATGAAGCAGCAAAAATAAGGAACCATAAGGCGTAGAGACTTGAAATTTGGTAGAAATATTCCTTTTGCCGAGTCAGCTAAGGTCAGTCAGGTGGTCAGCTAAGAATTCTACCCGCAAGAGTTTTTTTTATTATAAACAGAACAACGTCTGTCGGGGCAGAAGAAGAAACAAACACACACACACACTCATAAACATTCACCATAATAATATTAGTGTGTTAAGCAATTATATTATACATTATTTCATATTGATTTTTGTAACCCTACAATTGTTGTACTTATTTCGCGAGAGTGAGAGAGAAGTGGTGTGTAAAAATCACTAATTTTTTCTCGGTCAAATTATTCGCCGATTAATATATTATTATGAGGAATAATTCAACTAAAACTTAAACTTAAAACAAAAAACTAAGGCTTAAACTAAGCGCTTTTGAATCGTTACTAAAAATGTATCTATTTTTATTATTTCAATGAAATTTAACAAAACTTAAATTAAATATCCAAAAACCAAAAAGTGGTAGTTAATGGTAAAACAAAACTGACTAGAACGTATCTTATTATACTTCCATGTTAACCGATTCGATTTTATTCGGTTTGCAAGCTTTATGAGTGATGACACTGCTCAAGGTTCGTACCGAGGTTCATACTTACCAATCAATCCCATTACAATGTTGACAGTTCCGTATATACTGTACTCCACTTCGTTGAAATTAAACTTACGAATGGCGTACAGGTAGCTGACTTGAGAGTCACCTGAAACAAAAACAAATGTAACTTAAAACCCATCTTTATAATTATTATCACATCTCATCATCCTTCATGACCATGTCAGTGGCGCAGTAGCTAGTACTGTTGACTCTCACCACCAGCCCCCGGTTCGACCCTCGCCTGCCACCTACCAATGTGACGCCTACGGTCTGCTGTAAGGTCGGCAACGCTCCTGTGATACCTCTGGTGTTACAAGAGGACATGGGCTACGGTGATCACCTACCATCAAGTGAACTAATCGTAATCGTCTCTGCCATGGTTACGACATCGCCTGCGAATCGAAGGAGAGTGATGTATTCGCCGTTGATATTGATGCTCAGCCCGTTCCAGTCCAGAAGCTTAAAGACAACTTCCAATGCAGCGGTGAACAGCTTAGGCGGTGTAACATCGCCTTGTATTTTTTTTTATGGTGTTAAGTGATCACCGCCGCCCACACTCTCCTGCAACACCAGAGGAATCACAGGAGCGTTGCCGGCCTTTAAGGAAGGTGTACGCGCTTTTCTTGAAGGAACGAATCGTCCCGAAAACACTGCACAAGGAAGCTCATTCCACAGCTTCGTAGTGCGAGGAAGAAAGCTCCTTGAAAACCGCACTGTGGAGGACCGCCACACATCCAGATGGTGGGGATGATATCGTAACTTGTGGCGTGCCGTGCGAAGGTGAAATTCGGCGGCAGGAATCAGGTTGAACAGCTCTTCATTAGATACATAATAGCTTTAAGGGTAAAAGTATACACTTCTACAACAAAGACCCAGCCACTGTTCAGGCATTATCTATAAATAAATTTAAATGTTTTATAAAAAAATGACTCTGTCGTAAATCCTATTACTCCACTGCTGAATATCTAAATGATCGGACAGCCTGGGACTAGATTGTGATTATTTTATAGCGACTGTACAATATTGTATATTTTTATTGAAAAGAGCGCATAAAAAAAGAATGCTGGGAGAGTTTCTTGCGCCGCTTCTTCTCTCTCAGAGCGCCATTTGTTTCCGAAGCGGTAGTAGTATCTAGTAGTATAAGAAATGACATCAAAAAGAATTCTAATGGAATCAATTTTGAGAAAATAAATGCCTATATGCCTTTTTATGCCTTCAGAACACTCCCCGTGATAAATGCGGTAGAAGACACACAATGAAGCGACGTCTCTACGCAACGCCAAGTGATCCAGCCGATCACAGAGCGCAAGGTCCCCGATAATTCGAGCTGCTCGGCGTTGCACGCGGTCATATGGATCGAGCTGATACTGGGGTGCGCCAGACCAGAGATGACAGCAATACTCCATGTGAGGCCGGACCTGCGCTTTGTAGAGCGCTAGAATGTGGGCCGGCTTGAAGTAAGTGAGGAAGCTGGAGGTCCACTTGCATAAGCTCTCGGGAAGCCCAAATGATGGAAGTTTTGCCAGGATCACTTTGTGCCATACACGATCAAAGGCCTTTGCTATATCCAGAGCAAGCAATAGCCGCCGCCCATCTATGTGTTAGGTATACCAGAAGATCGCCAGTCGACCGACCATGGCGAAAGCCGTACTGCCGGTCAATGATCAACTGGTGACCCTCAATGTATACCAAGAGCTGGCGGTTAATTATGCTCTCCATGATTTTGGAGAGTAGGGAGGTAATAGCAATAGGCCTGTAGTTTGCTGGATCCGAACTGTCTCCTTTTTTTCGGATCGGATGGACAAGGGCTGACTTCCATGAATCAGGGACTACGCATTTTGAATAAGAGTGCCGGAATAAACGCGTAAGCACCGGCGTCAACTCAGGGGCACACGTTCTAAGCACGATTGGAGAAATGCCATCCGGCCCGCTCGACTTCCTGACGTCCAACGAAAACAGAGCTCGCCTAACAGTCTTCTGTCAGAACTGTACTTCAGGCATGGAGCTCTGACACCGCGGGATGGTCAGCGGTGTTTTTCCGCTGTCGTCAAGAGTCGAGTTGGAGGCAAAAAGAGTGCACAGGAGATTGGCTTTCTCTTTTGCCGTATGGGCCAGGGTGTCATTCCTCATGTACAACGGCGGCATGGACGGCTGGTTGAAGTTACCAAGAGCAGCTTTCGACAACGACCAAAACTTGCGTGTTCCGGTCGGGTAGTTGGAAAGCTGCTCGCTAATTTTGACGACGTGCTTCGATTTCGCACGGGCGATTTGCCACTTAAAAAATCTGGAGGCACGGTTATATTTCCTCTTCAGAACTTTGGAGTTCGGATCCTTTGAGCCCAGCGCCGCAACCCAAGTTCGATACGCCTGTTTTTTGCAGTCAGATGCTGCTTTAACTGACGCATCAAACCAGGGATGTGATCTGCCACCGATCGGTACTACAGAGCTTGGTATAAAAATATCCATGCCCTGCAGTATCACATCGGCTACTGCAACGGCGCAGGCACTAGCATCATCCGAAGGGAAACAAACCCTGCCCCAAGGGTAGGATGCAAAAAAGGAACGCATCTTATCCCAATCTGCCGACTTGTAGTGCCAAACGCGGCGGGTCGCTGGTGGTCTGCGACGTTGGCGTCGGATAGGCACTACACGCCTGACCAGGCAATGGTCGGACGTTCCGAGAGGGGCATCGACAGAGATCTGGTAACCATCGAGATGTGTAGTCAGCAGAAGATCTAATAAGGACGGCATGTGGCTATCCACATCCGGGAGCCGCGTTGGCGACTCAACCAATTGGGACAGACCATACGCCAATGCAAAATTATGCACATATCGCACTGCGTAGTCTGTTGTACGTGATCCAAGCCATTCGGCATTGTGCCCTTTGAAATCACCGAAGACTACGATTTCAGCGGAGGGAATCTGAGCAAGCACGTCATCAAATGCCGCTTGAACGCAGCCCATGAGGTGATCCGTTTCTGCGTTACCACTGTGGGACCTGTAGACACACGCATAGATGCGGACGCGGTCCTCTAAATCTTCGCGGAGCCAGAGAGTAGACAGGACCCTACCCTCAAAATTGCCGAGACGGCGACAGCAGATATCCTCCCTAACGTACACACATACCCCGGCATGAGGCATGAAATTATGCTCAATTTTGTACCCGGGGTACGTTAAATACGACGTATCGCTAGGTCGAGATATCTGCGTCTCCGTAAGGAAACACAAGGCCGGCTGCGCCGTCTCAAGGTGGTGGTGGACGGCGTTTAAGTTGGAGTGAATTCCCCTGATGTAACAAAAGTCCACATTAAGCGTGGAGCGGGGTGCCGTGGTGTTATTGCCTCGTTTGTCTTTGGTCATGCGCGGTACTGTGCCCTCCCCAGAACACGAGGGGCAGCCCAAGCGCGAATGCTCGGGGAGGGATTCTCCAGCTCTACAGGAGCCGGTACCCTCCCGGGGTAATTTATCTTTTGATACCGCTCTCATTTTTTTTGTTGGGGGGAAGGGGAGGGGAGGTGGGAGGGAATGGCCTCCGGTCCTCGACACTAACCTATGCGAAACATAGCGGCACTAGGCCGCTACTTCACGCCGGTATTCTGTGCGAATGTGGTAAGTAACCCGGACGTGTGTGGTAAGTCTGGCCCGATTGTGCTGACGTCATAAGACGGCAGCGTGACTCTCCCACTTTCAAAAACCCGTAGTCGCCTCTCACGACACCCTTGGACCTGGGGCTACCCTATTCTTTTTACGCCCCGGGGCAGCACAGGGCAAATGCATTACAAAAGCATTACAAAAATTGTATGACTCTCTACTACAGTCGATAGGCTTCGAGGACTGATCCTCGACACGGACTGACATGATGACATTTCTATACAATTACTTTACGCTTCGATCTATCGATAATCAATGTGGCACCTCTGGAGAGACTGCAGGACCACCCAGATGGCTGGTTATTCTCCTCCGTCAGAAGACGGCAGGTTATACAGAAGTATAACCTGCCGCAGCGTTTGTATGTGGTGTGTGGTACTAAAGCCTTTTCGGAAAATAGAAATCTTATAACTACTAACAGTGGTAAAATGTGTATAGTCGGCATTTTGTTGGGAATTTTAAATTTTGTGAAGAGTTCTTCAGAGAAGAGTACTTCTCAATCACAAGAGCAAAGCGAGGTAGCCCGTGAAACGGATCGATTGGCATTGCGATATCGTCGAGTAAACCTCAGAGATCAACAACTAGATAATTTTCGAGGCACAAGATGAATTTTATCAAGTACTGATTACTGCTTACATACTAACGTTTGCATTGGGCCACTGGTATTTTCCGGAGAAACGCCAGGATTGTGCTGCCTTAGTGGGAAAGTGAAATTGTCATTAATTGACTCCACTATGTGAGTCATTGAATTCATTATGTCGTGGTGAAATTCCCGGATCACGACATTTTCTAGGAAAACACTCAAAATACAATGTTTGTGTACAAATGACCTCATTTGGGACCTCAACAATGTTCGCCGGGCTTATTTTTAGGAATAACTTTATACCAAGTTTATTTGTAAGGCCGTTAGTACGTAACGAGACATGGCTTGGTGATGTCACCGTTCTATATATAAATAAAATAAAAACACTACATTTATGTTCGTACGAAAATGACTAATATATAGCTTATTATAGCTATAGCTTCTTCTCTCTCAGAGCACCATTTGTTTCAAAAAGAATTCTAAAGGAATCAATTTAAGAGAGAAAATAAATGCCTCTAATGCCTTTTATATCTCAAAGTAATAATCACTTTATTTCTGTAATATGATTTCTAAGGCACGTATTCGTTGACGTTTGATAGCCGAACTGGTTCTAAGATGTTATATCATTGAGTTCAAGGTAATTACGGCTTGTGTAAGCCACTGGCTACATAAACTAGATCAAATAGTCTAGTAATACACTGTAATGTAGACCAGTGTTATATGAAACTAAGTGCACGCAACTTGCTGTAAGCAGAGAGGTGATTCCATTTTGTTCATTATAATGAAAGATGAAACGGACTTGTATATCGTAATATTATGTCTCTTACCTGTTCTGTGATAATATCTATTCTAATAAATGGACATTAGTTTGTACTGAACCTATAGTAATAATGCATAAAAGATGCAACGTGTTTCGGAGAAATAGCAATACAAATAATTCAGTCAATGTCATTTCATTACATAATATTAAAATTCATTCAACGAGCGGCCGCGAGGTATTAACTTACAACTTACAGCACATTATATGTTAAGAAAAATAATTGGTTGTTTGTTTGTTGCTGCTATTTTTTAAATTTAGTGGTAATTGGGTCAACAGAAAGTGTGGCCGGGTTTTTTCTAGTATTGAATAATCTAATTATAGGAACGAACAGTGTGTGCTTAATTATTAGTTTGACATTGTCAGAATTAAAAGCATTTATATTTGACTGTAGTATGTATTATCATTACTGTTCTCTATGTTAAATATAACATACACGCACTATCAAATGGATTTGTCTATGTAAATAAATAATTGAATAATAATAATTATTCAATTATTATCACAATAGTGAGAATCAAAATTTTTGTCTGTCTTTTTATTTCGGCTAATCTACGAAATTTTTAGACCGACTTTGTCGGGACTTTCACTGATCGTTTGCTATACCGAGACTTTATACCGAAAGGTAAGGTAGATAAACTAAATAGTATTAAGAAATATAATGGATTATAAGTCAACTCAATTTTCTATTATATCGTATAATTGTGAATCGATCTTTTGATCGATTTAACGTGTTAAGAACTTAACTAGTAGAGCAGATTGTGTAGTTCTTCAATTCCACATGATCTTAATTTCGTTAATGAGATAAGTAAAAATTAGTAGTATTGCCAAATCATCACTTGACACATCCGTAGGAATGTTAAAAGGTCGGCCTAACGGCGGTTTGCAATTGTATGGAATAATAATAAATTCCATGCAGTAACTCCGAGTGGACCAAATCAACTATAATACTACTACATAAAAAAGGAGACGAGACAGATATATCAAATTATAGACCAATCAGCTTAATGTCCAATGTTTACAAAGTGTTTTCCAAAATAATATTATCTAGAATAGCCAATACCCTTGAATCAGCCTAAGGAGCAAGCTGGATTTCGTAGAAATTTTTCAACTATAGACCACATCCACACCCTTCAACAAATACTACAAAAATTAAAAGAATTTAAGAAAACCTACTTTATCGGATTTGTTGATTTTAACAAAGCATTCGATACCTTAGAACATGAATTTATCTGGGATGCATTACATTTTCAAGGAATACAAACAAAATACATTCGAATCCTGAAAAACGTTTACAAAAAGAGTACTGCACGAATAAAGTTTGAATCTACATGTGAAGAGTTTGACATTGAAAGAGGTGTTCGCCAGGGAGACCCTATCTCACCTAAACTGTTTTCAGCCGTCCTAGAAATGGTATTCAGGAATCTGAATTGGTCAAAGAAAGGACTAAATATAAATGGCGAAAATCTGAATCATCTACGTTTTGCTGATGACTTAATCGTATTTTCTGATAGCCCAGAAACTTTAAATGGAATGTTACAGGAGTTAGCGGATGAGAGTATTAAGGCAGGCCTTTCAATGAATTTAACAAAAACAAAAATAATGACAAATTCTGCACAAACAGTGTAAATAACTGTTAATAACGAGCAAATAGAATACGTTCAGGAATATATATACTTAGGGCAGTTAATATCTAATGAAGAATGTATGCAAAAAGAAATAGAAAGAAGAATAGTTAATACGTGGAAACGATACTGGGTCACTTAATTCAGTTATGAAGAATAAAGAAATGCCTATGAAAGACAAAAGGAAAGTATTTAATACGTGCATACTACCATGCTTATTGTACGGTTGTCAGATATGGGCATTGGCAGAGCAACTAGCCAACAAAATTAAAATTTGTCAGAATGGAATAGAAAGAAGCACAATAGGAGTAAAAAGAAAGGATCGTGTGAAATTAAAAGCAATTAAAAATAAGACAAATTTTAAGAATGCATACAAAACATTCAAACAATTAAAATGGAAATGGACAGGTCATATGATAAGAGAAAAGACAGAGAAATGGGCAAGACTAATAACTGAATGGCAACCACTAGATAGCAAAAGAAATAGAGGTAGGCAGCCTATGAGATGGGAAGACGACATCAAGAAAATAGCGGGGCAACTATGGACTCGTATAGCAAAAGATAGGACAGAATGGAAATCTTTGGAGGAGGCCTATGTCGGAAGACAAGCTGTACCACAGTAAAGACCGTTTGCCGATAGTATTTAGAGGCACTTTTTTTTTACTATTTTAGTACCTAGTATGTAAAATTTGTACAGTAATAAAGGCTTTTTTATTTTTTTATTTTAATAAACTTAAATGGAGCCAACAAAACGAAGAATCCATTTAAATGAATATTCTAGCAACACATCAGAATGAGAATAATTTTATCGAACACATAGTGTGGGCTACAGATAAAGTATACCATCATTTATGTACATTATTTAATCTATGCATAAAATATAATTTTTTACCGGTTTCTTTAATAAAAAAAATAATAGTTCCTATCGTTAAAAATAAGACAGAAAATTTAAATGATTCTAAAAATTACTGGCCCATCTCGCTCGGCACAATTATTAATAAAGTTCTGGAGCGTCTAATATACGGAATTACAAAGATTCATCAATATTGATGATGCACAGTCTGGTTTCCGACCAGGATTGTCAACGGATTAAGCTATCGTCACGCTAAAGAATTGTGTGAGCAGAAACAGAACGTAAACCTCGGTATATGCATGCTTTCTTGACCTAAGTAAAGCCTTTGACCTGGTCAATTATGACATTCTTTGGAAAAAGCTTTCTGCTACGAAAGCTCCAACTGAGGTCATAAATTTACTAAAACCAAATTAACTACGTTAAATGGGGGGACACCCTATCTAGTAGCTACAGACTAGATTGCGGTGTGCGACAAGGAGGGTTTACTTCTTTCTCCTGATCTGTTCAATCTTTACATCAATGATTTGATCGTCGAACTCGCGAGGGCCAGAATAGGCTGTCACATGAGAAATGTATGCATCAATAATTTATGTTACGCTGATGATATGGTCCTGCTGAGTCCGTCGGTCAAAGGGTTACGTAAATTAATATCAATATGTGAAAATTATGCTATCAGTCATGGATTGAAGTATAATGTTAATAAAACCGTATTTATGGTATTTAGATCTGGGAAGGGACTAGAAAATATTCCTGAGGTATATCTGAATGAATAATAAAATTTTTAAAATTGTAAATCAATTCAAAAATTTTGGTCATATCTTAACGGAATATCTGAAAGACGACTGCGATATTGAGAGGGAGCGAAGGGCGCTCTCGGTACGTAGCAACATGATAGCACGAATGTTTGCAAAGTGAAACAATGAGGTGAAAACAGCTCTGTTTACGACTTATTGCTTGTGGATGTACATCTGCCAACTGTGGTGTAATTATTCAAACAAGACCTTAAGTTCACTAAGAGTCCAATATAATGATTCCTATCGATGAAACTATCTTATGAAACTTCCCATATATTGCAGTGCTATAAATATGTTTGCGAGAGCGAGAATACCCGACTTCTTCGCAATAATTGGCACAAGAATTGCATATTTTGGGACCGAATAAGACGCTCCAAAAACGAAATTCTCATGACTGTCTGTCACAATGTGTATAATAACGATATTTTCAAAAGATGGATCCATCCATCATCCAGACATCCATCTTGATGAAAATAGAAAATTATTTTTTTAAATAACTAAGTAAATTGTAATTAATTTAATTTAATTTTTTTCAAAATTAGTGGTTAGTTAATTTAATTGTAATTCTGATTTCATTTGTATTTTCTATGGGTTATGCCTGAAATAAATGAAGATTATTATTATTATTATTATTAAAACTCAGATTGCCACGTAAAGAAATCAATTATCGTATTGAATATCCAATATTAATTATACACGGATCCTTAGAACCTAACTTAATATCTAACTTAAATTTCTCCATTCCATGATGTTTAAGGACCAACCAAGGACAACCGATTAAAAAAATATTTTCAAATAATTACTGTAGAACAAAATTAATGTGAAACAATACGGTCCTTATAATAGAATATCTACAACATTCAATGATATCAACGATCATGACGTTGACATTTTATGATTTTTCAAGACACGTTTAAGTTATTTGGAAACGACCACGGTAAATAATAGTTTGTATTAGATTGTAAATGACTTATTAATTCTTACTTTTATTTTTTGTAATTTCACACTTACCACATTATACTTATTTACATTGTATAGATTCTAGAATTAAGATTTATTACTAAGTAACTTAATATTTTCATAATTAAAATGTTGAATGTACCTAATTAGAATAACCAACCTAGAATTAGTATGTAAGTGCAAATCAATTGTTAATGTTGAGTTATTGTTGGTACATCTTAACCCTAGACGCCTAACCTTCGTTGTTTCGACGAATACGAGATACAAATATGTCTGTCTCTTTATATTGCGTGGGTGTACAGTCTTGTTGCCTCAAACCAACTCAGTTCTTGCCCCACATACCGGAAGTAAGTATTCTATTTTACAAAATATGGCCATTTTACTCTGGTGAATGGTTAGGGTTTGTGTTATATTGGGATTAAAATATGTGTAATTTATTTTGCAGTTCTTTGGCTGTAAGACATGTACTATCTGATGAGGAAATGACGCGTTTGTTGCTAGAAAAAGATATTTCGGAAGATATTAGTATTACTGACAGTGAAGTAAAAGATAATTTGGAACATGATGATATACAAAGTGACCTCCAAGGTGACCCATCTGATTATGAAGGAGAAGAGTCTTCTGCAGCTGGTCAGTTGGATCAGGTCGTGTCAGAGCCACAGTCACTGCCCGTTTCAGAAGTAACTTCCACCTGTGGAGGTTTCATGCTAACATTATCGCAAAGTAACATCCGCAGCCGGAACCGTCATGTTTGGGCCACAAGCAAAGGGCGTACGTCAAGAAGAGCATCGGCAATGAATATTATTGGAGTTGGATAAACCACTATGACTCGTCGTGATATTATGAAGAAGTTACATTCAAAACTTGTAGAACCCTAGCTGAAAATTAGATTGGAAATACGTACAATGCCAACGCACATAAAGTAAAATATTGAAGATTTTCTGGGTGCCAACAAGGTAGAAATCTCAACTGCAGCCCCATCTACATCTAGTACTCATACTTCTACCATCAAAACCACTAGAAATGAAGAGAAAGAAAAGTTTGTGGGCTTTGTTCTTATAAAAAAAGGCGTAGGACCAAGAGTTACTGTTCTAATTGTAATACCGCAATTTGCTGAGAAGATAAAGTTGACATTTGCGTAACTTGCAATGAAAAGTTTTAGTTTTTTTTTTCATTTTTTTACTTACGTAGGATCTCACGATATTAGATTGCTAAAAAGGAAAAGGCGATATATAACTTACTTTTTTTTGCTATTTTTAAAATAGACTGATTATGATTATGATCTCATGTAACTTGTGCCTTACAAATCGGTTAAGAAAGATAGATATTAAATATAAAAATGAATAAAAATTGTTTTATTTTACAATTAACAGTATACCTCACATATATATATATATATATTACTTACATGTATATACATATATAATTCACGGTTAATAACTATTTTCTTAAAATAATCTTAAAATATTCGACGAATGGTTAGGCATAGAGGGGTACATACAAAGGTTAGGTGACTAGGGTTAAATAAATAAATAATCTATACTAATATTATAAAGAGGAAAGATTTGATTGTTTGTTTGTTTGCATTAAATAAGCTCCGCAACTACTGAACCGATTTGAATAATTCTTTCACTGTTGGGAAGCTACATTATCCCCGGGTGTTATAAACTATATTACATTTTCAAAAAATTTGGGGTCCCTACTAAAAGTCCAGTCATGTAACCCAAGGTGTAAAAATACGTACGCGAACAACGTCGCTGGGTATTGGCTAGTATTTTATAAATGTAGAAGCATGTGACAAAATTATTTTATATCATTCATTAATATGGTTGTTGTCGTGAATGTGACATAACAAGTGTTACGTCATCACTTTAATATGGGCTACGAAGGAAATAACTTAATAGACAATATTCGTATTGCGATACATTATTGGCAAGCACGTGCTATTGCGGTATTTAAGAGGGGACGCCAGCAGCGTTATTCCATACAAACGTAATCTCCTTTTTTCTCCCTGGATAATACTTCTAGAGAGGAGATTTTTGTCAAAAAATCTAGATATGCTAAAGCTATGTCTGTACTTTTTATTTTTTTTCGAGCAACTATCGACATAAGAAAATATGACTCCTCAAACATCGTTGAAAATTCAAATTTTATACCACCCTGTTCAGACGAATACGTAACAATTTTTAAAGGTTTTTAAGAAAAAAGAAAAACGTACCGACACAGACTCATTATTCTTGAAAATATTGCATCAAAAATTTTTTTGGTAGGTTCAATATTCTAGAGGAAAACAGGGGAATACGAAACCTCTATTTAGTCAAAATTTTGTAGGCAAAATCGGTCTGACCTGCATTTGTCCCTATCGCACTCTTCGGGGGAAGGCTGGAGGTGAGGGGCGTTGGTTGGCCAGTCCGGAGTATAACTTATGAGTTATGCACATAATATATAGTGCATCGCCCAGATACTATGGGTTTGCTTGTTGATATAGTAGAATTTACTTATTGGATAATTCTTCGTGAATGTGAGATGTATGTAGTGCGTGACTGATGATTATATTAATTTATATAGAATAAACAATATAAGTTGCCTACGGATAGACAAGCATGTATAAATTATACACGCAATCGCAAGTATATGGGCGTGTTTCCACTGACACGGAGCTGGGCGAAACTGAACTTGAATGGATCAATCACAGCTGCTCCCATTAGCGAAATGGAGTAGAGATTTTGAGTAGGTAGACTGTGATTGTTCAACTCATGAACCGATAATGTAAACATACTAAAATAAAATATGCAAAAGGGGGTGATTATTATTACACACAAAGCATAATATAGTAATTTTCCAAATAATTAAGTCATTTATTATATCGTTGTGTCTACTCTTCCCCGTACAGGTAAATTTCTTGGAATACGGATGTCAATCAATTCGGGTAGCAGGCATTCGTAGAAATGTTTTCTAGATATGCTTCCACGTTTCGCATAGATCCGTCATCTTTTTCAATTGTTTCATAAAGTTATTTCCTTGGGGCTCCATAGAATTTCGACTGTGTAAACATGAGAAATGAAATGATAAAATATAAGGCCTTTGTCCAGCAGTGGACGTCATCCGGCTGATGATGATGATTATCATAGATCTTTAAAACTACGTAACGGATATTGATGCGGTTTTTAATAGATAGAAATGTAGTGTTGGTAGGCACAAGATGGTCCGGAACAGTTTGGATGAGGGCATCGCTGGATCGACTGGCGATCTTTGGTGGAGGTAATTTGTCCAATAGTGGACGCCTTCCGGCTGAATGATAATGATGATGATTATACTAGAGAAACGCTGATCATTTTAGAGTGTTCTAATGTGATATCGTAAATATCTCTTAGTGATAACCCACAATAATCATTTTTTATCCTTTAAGGATTTACTATTTACGAGAAATAATGGCTTATTTACGAAGCGAATTTAAGCAGTACAGCATAAATCCTTATAAAATTAAGTATACATTGTGCATTTAATATAAGTAGATCAACATGGCCTTTTACAGCATTAAATTTAAAAGAATACTGTCGAAGATATTAAAGATTTAAAATTTATTGATACATAAATTTTTCAGTAGGTAGTGAAAACAGTTACTCAAATTCCTATTCACAAGCCGAGTGCGAGCAGAGTCAAAGTATAGCAATGTTACAAATCCACCTGACACCTGAAATTATACTGAGCTTTAATTAAGACAGCCCAATGTAAAAGTCAAGTTCACATTTTATAACACCGAGCTAAGTATTACGTATGGCTGTCTGAAAGTCTGAGCATAGTCCAAGTACGCTCTATAGATCTGTGACCTGAGTACTTAATATACTTTTATTGTTTTGTAGGTGAGTTACTGCAATAGTCAAAGTAAAAAAATACGGCGCTTTTTACTATTGTAGACCAATCGAGAACATATTTTAATAATTTTTAAAGACTAGGCATATCGCAATCTATTTGTATTTCAGCGTTCATCTGTTAACAAGAAAAAGGACAAAAAAAGAAGCTCATATACCTAGTCTTGCACTAAATACTGAAACAATGAAAAAATCTATTGCAAATAACATTTATTACTTTTACAGTGTGTTAGTTTAATAAATAAATATAAAACAATTTAAAATATAAAAAGCTTAATCGAAGTGGTCTTCATTGGCTGCAATACAGTCCCTTAAATGTTCAATAGAAGTACGCACTGTTTCCATGGAAAAATTCTTCACTACCAATCGTACATATTGTTTTAGGGAATCCAAATTATCATCGCGTTTAGAGCATTTTTTCTCATCCGTAAACAAAAAATTTCTGTGACCTCCCTTTGCGTACCACTTTAGTAGTTGTTTAAATTTTACCACCCTATTCTTTTTTAAGTTATCAGTTAAGAAATGACCAGTACGTCTCTTAAAGGCTGCGAGTCCTAAGTCATCTTTTAAAATGTGCGACATGGTTCTATGTGCTATCTTCATCTCCCGACCTAAAATCTTTTGCTTTCGGACAGGATTTCTTCGAATTCTTTCCCATACTGCTTTGACCACCTTTTTCGTACGAATACTACGTGGACGGCCAGATCTTTTTCTGTCACAAACAGAGGAGGTCTCATTGCACCTATTAATAGCCCGGTACGCAAACATTTTAATGATACCAAGTGTATGGAGAGTTTTAAAAATTGCATTTGGCTCCATACCTACTTTGTGTAATGCAATGCGATTCAGTTCTCTTTATCACCCCACTCCATTTTAATGTTGCAAAATATTGTACAATGTATTGGCGCCAAAATGAGAAAACTCAATGAACAATCATATAAAAATGACAGTTTCCTAACTAAAATGTAAGATTTTGTTTATTTTTAATTGTAACAGTATTTATGGCCAGACTAAGTATATAATAATATTATAAAGGCTTTAAAGGGCATAAAGGCATTTATGTTCTCAAAATTGATTCCTTTAAACTTGTTTTTGTTGTCACAAACACTGCCACCGCTTGGAAAACAAATAGCGCTCTGAGAGAGAAGAAACGGCGCAAGAAACTCTTCCAGTATTATTTTTTGCGCTCTTTTTAATAAAATATTGTACTGTCATTGTAATTGCTATAAAATAATCATAATCTAGTCCAAGGCTGAGATATTCGGCAGTGGAGTAGTAGGAGTTACGACAGAGCAAATTTTTTATAAAACAGTGGCTCGGACATTATTTTAAAAGTGTATACATTTACCCTTAAAGCTATTATGTATCTTATTTAATAATAAAAATCCAGGAAAGGTACCCCATTCCCCTAACGTGTCTGAGTCGGTACTTACTCGGTGTCAGATAGTATACGCTTGTTATTTGTTATGCATTTTTTATTTTATAATCCATTCAGAATCCAAACACTGCAAGCCAGCTATCATTTAAATATACGCTTCTTGCCGCTGTTCTTGTATGTCACAGGCACAGCCTTATCTGTTCTGTGGTCACAGGAGTCTAGGAGATCCTCCATATCTATTGCTTGTGACATTATGACAATATGATCAAATATTTAATTAATATCGGGTAGCGAGAACATTATGCACTTTATAAGCTCTCCATGCAACGATTAAATTAAATCAAGGAATTTTAAATGGCACCAACTTGTGTACATATTATTAACAAGTACATTCGGCACTTATCAGCAATGATAGTTTCTTTTGTACGTCACTTATAATGAACTCGTCGTGTCTTCATTATATCTGTGCCATGTCTTATCATTGTCAATATTGGGGTAATTGCTCAAAATAAGTGTTTTGTGATCGCAATATATAAGTTGTTAAATAATAAATGAAATGACGTTGAAACCAAACAACATTTGGTATTACTTTACTTTTTGGAAGTGGTGAAGGTTACAGCTCACCTCTTGTTATGTAAGAGGTGATGGTAAGTGATCAGCGCAGCCATTACAGTGTTGTAACACCAGAGGAGTCACAGGCGCGATGCCGACCTTGTAGAGTTCACATAAACGTACCATTTAATTCCAAAAACCGAATACACATTGGTAGGTGGCGGGCGAGCAGGTTTGTGTCTCGACTATTCATATAGCGAGTGTTCGAGCGCTGCCGACCTTAACATGACGTACTGTATGTATATTATATACTACACACACACGTTATCTCTGGTCCTCGCTGGAACGTAAAGCCCCCCGTTCCCGTTCCCCTTCACCCCGTCGCGGTCGTTCTGTTGCGTCAATACGGTTTGCAGTTTCATTACCGTTAGGTACATGCCGTGATACTTTCGTGCTATCACTGCTTTGTTTTTGGAGTTTTCATTGTTAAGTTTTGACTTTTGTTCTTAATACTTCTGTAGTTTCTGTTGTTCTGTGTCGCTATAATAGTTCTGTCAGAAAATAAATACTTTTTGTACCTAAAACAGATACTTTAATTGATTTTTCATCATTATAATAATAATAATCAGCATCACATCACAACACCTTTACATGAATCTATAATACTGACAAAATAAATCGTTGTTTATTTATTAATCATAATATCGTACTCTACATTATATTTTAGTATTTTATTCTTGAACAATCCCTATCACAAATATTGGTAAACGACGTCATATTCACGTATACAATATTTTATTTTCTTTCACATATTTTTTTAAATTAATCTAATCTTTAGAAAATAGAGTGTTTACTGCGTATGTAATGTAATACAAAATAATTTAGTGAATATGTTCTACGAAAATAAGTGCCACGAAAGCAGTGTAGAAGTATCAGTATTTATCTGTGAAACAACATAAACTAACACAGAAATCAACACCATTATGTTTTTTAATTAATATCCGTCAAAATACAGAACAATTACGATAAAACCACTAAAACTAAAATACGGTCCAATTTGACAGGAGACATCTGTTCCGTCTCTTTCTCACACCTAAGTTTTGGATAGTTATCTAACTCTAACACAGGGTTAGTCTAGTCCATAGGTAATGTAACCGGGTGGCAGGTAGGAGTAGAAAATGATCTTTGGCAGTCGCTGGCCGAGTGAAGTTGGACTGACCAACACTGGAGAGAGTCCTGTGGGTAGTGGGAACAGTCACCACTCAACTATTATGTATCTGTGTCTATTTTATTCACATGGAATCTATCTTATCTGATAAACGATAATTCTTTAACGAAACAATTGTTTTCGTAATTTTGTTACGTTTACGTAACAGAAACAAGTAAAGTGAAACTAGTTCAAATTTAAATTTAAATATTTTTATTCAAAATAGTATTAAAACTGAACGTAAATAACTACCGCCCATTAGAAATAAGTAGTATTCTTATAATTTAGTCGTGTTTAAAGAAAAGTAACTTTTCTTTTTAAATGAGAAAAACTTAAATCCATATAAATTTAAAAGATAACTCAATGACAGAAATGTTGCGGTTCTCGTCTTCATTCAATTGAATGGCCTTGATTCACTTTTTATGGTGAACTAATAAAATATAATGGCTCTTATTAAAATATACGATCATGATCCACTTTATTATTGCTTAATTAATGATAAGCATGTTTTATGTAATAATAATAATTATATATTATTAACAAACAAATTATCTTGCCCCAAACTAGGCATAGACTGCTATGGGTGCAAGACAACGATATATTTAATGCAATATACTTACTCAAACATACATAAATACATAGAATAATAACGCTCAGAATGATAGTTTCATTCATAGTTCCTGTCAATATATAGAAGTAACATTATAATTAATGTGTGCGTGAGCGTCATATAGTTACAGTCGCCTAGACTTACACAGACAGCCAAATAATGTTGCAAGTGAATAGACATTTCCCTAAATCAGTAAATTGTAAGAAATACGAGATTATATGTAATAAGAAAGAAAAAATAAAATATAAATTAAGAATTTAATAAAAACATCACGTATTCAATTATTGTTGCAACAATTTTTGAAGTGTAAGTAAAGAAAGTTATTTAGAATCGTTGTTATTTGAAACTTGATGAAACGAAAAAGCGAGACTGTAGAGGTGCCTTTCGTCGTGCAAAATCATGACTTCAACAATATGGCTATCGTATCCGAGGTTGTCGAGGGTGCAGAAAACGAATTTGGGATAATATTTGAAACCAAGATGGCCGCCGTGCAATATTATGATTATTGTTGAAATCATAAATTTAAGCGGTTAAATTTCTCTCATACGTCAATAAAGAAGCTTCACTTCAAATACATACCGACGTATTGAGAACCTCCTCCTTTTTTTAAGTCGGTTAAAAAGAGTGGCTGTTAATGTTCTCACGATCTCAACTTAGTTTAAGCCTTATTGAATTAAGATTATTTGACTTTGAATACTTATAACATCATGTGGCGTCGTACATTATAGCCTCCTTTCAATATCTACCAATAAACACAAAAAAGTATCCAGGCGGAGGAACTCGGGGTATATGTACTTTCATAGCTGGCAACATATTTTTTTATGGCGTCTGTTTTGTTTACAAAATATTTTGCTGTTTTGACGAATGTATTAGCTTAAATTAAAAGTTGTGAAATAGTACTTAGGTGTGAAATGTGATTTCCTTATCATAATTTTTATTATAAGATGCTTTGTGACACCATTTCACTGCACAGTTAGTAATTTTTAATTAAATTTCGCGCACTGATTGTCCTGGAAGTTGACAGAATGACACTGACGCGGCGGAAAACGTATGTGGTCATAAACGACCACATTGAAAGTGCTTCATTTCGCTTGGTTCTACTCACGTTCTAAGCATTATTATTCTATGCATAAATACATATAAACATTTATTTAACAAGAAATTATTATGTTAAAAATATTGTTACATACAAAAATATGCAATACATACTGTCTGCACTAAGGAGTGAGAGTTTTATTTAGTTTCAAAGCTTTTGTAACTATTTTATTTCATGTTTGTTTAAAGATTTTTAGCTTCCAAATAACTCTTATCATTCGCCAATGCAACCGTATTAATCATTTCACTGAGACTAAGAAGTCTAGGGCAAGAGCCCTAGAGAAAACATTGGAGGTATTAAAGGAGCGTTGCCGGCCTGGAAGATTGAATACAAAATCAATTGAGTGTCTCTATAGAAGTTTATAAATTTTTTGATAAATTATCTTTTTGTCCAGTGTTACATAGAACAGATGTTGCGTGTTCTAAGACTAGTTTGCCTCGATCAATGAAGCAGAACGACCTAAATGCAGTCATACATATTTGATCGGTAGATATTCATGAGAGAGGTTCGTTGAAAAATATATGTGTCGAGTTTTTCTACTAAATTTAACATTTTGCGTATAATTGCATACTTCAAAAGTAGAAGATAAAATTTATTTTTATAAAACGGTAGCAAAAACTTAAACAAATGAATTCATAATGAGTACATAAACTTTTTATTACCTACTATTCGGCAAAGTCGAGTTAATAAGTCTTTTGTGGGGAGATGTGACATATGCAAAAATGTTCATTATAAATGTATTACGAAATTCAATGTTGAATTCAACTTTTAATATCATACATGATCCCTGACACAAATAATATAAAATGAACAATACAATATGAAAATGTGAATGATATTGATATTCAAAATTATCAGTATATATATAAATATATAATACGCTCTTGAAAACAATATATCGATAGTATACAACACAACCTGTCATAAATAGCGGTAGTACTCATGTACAGGTACCACCTATATGAGTAATACACACTAGGCTTACGAGATACAAGCTGCTGACAGACAGACGCACGGCTCCCTTAAAATATTTCAATTCTTATTCCTGAACTCATAGTTAAAAGCCAGTTCAAGAGTTATTCTGTACCCATAACGACATTTAATCTACAATTCAATTATAAGAGTATTTCTCTTCTAACTTCTCGTCACTAATCTATATACACACAGAGACATGAGTAATAGCTAGTTTAAATATAATCTTCTGATGAAGTTCGATAACAGTGTTGGATTGTTTGCAGAACTATTAATAAATGAGTTTTTATACGTTGTTTGCACTTACTTGTTAGTAGAGTACCGAATGATTATTGTTAGTAAATACTGGAGATTATTAATATTATCTTGTAATTGGAGGCTAAAATGTTTCATACACACCGAACATAATTTATTTTAATATAGAAATAATTGTTTCTTAGTGATTATTCTTAAGACGTTCAATTAAAAGTTTAACATGAATCAGGTGAAACAGCTCTTCGGAACACTCTCCGTTATAAATGCGGTAGAAGACACACAATGAAGCGACGTTTCTACTCATCGCCAATTGATCCAGCCGTTCATAGAGCACTGGGTCTCCGACAATTCCAGCTACTCTGCGTTGCACGAGCTGATACTGGTATGTGCCAGACCAGAGATAAAAGCGATACTCCATATGTGGCCGGAGCACTAGAATGTGGACCGGGTTGAGTCTTCTGGGGGTTAAATAGGACAAGGCAAAATTTACCCCATTCCGTGACCTTCTCAATACAGGACTCAATAGAAGACACGAGTTTCTTCCGGCACTGGTCAAATATTTCCCGAGAGAGACCTGCATGGCCCTTTGATACGACATCACCAGTGCTGTCGTCTGCAAAGCAATGTATGTTGGAGGTGTTCAACATATCATTGATAAACGGTTAGCGTTTCGGTTTCCATATTTGTTGCGCACATCCGTGCGAGGGGCATAATTAGTGGTTCTTAAACGTTCAAATAATAAAATACGATGGAGCATTCACACCTTGTCTATTCTGTTATATTAATTTATTTGTTCAGTACATACTGAAATTTTTCAAACACAGATGATTGTACGCATTGCATTTTATTCATTTTGGGCAACACCCTCCGACAAAAACAAAATAATTGGAAACTTCGTTTAAAAAGTAAACAGAATATATTATTTTTTCTTTTTCTTGAACTAATCAATTTTCCAGACTAACATTCAATCAACATCATTCTCGCTATTATTTGAACACCCCTCGTACAGCTATTTTAACATTTGGAAGATTATTATGAAAACAAACTTCTAGTTGTTTTACTTTCCGTTGATTGGTAATAATTTATTGATACTCTATAACAAATATCTTAAAAATAGAAAATTGGTTGGTTATTTCATCCTGTATTTCAGTTCATTTCGTACGCCTTTAGTTTCTATGTCCGATTTTGTAATAATCAGTTACTTTGATTTTAATTAAAATAGAGGCTAAGTTCGTATAACGGGGGCGAGATCTATTGTTCAAGTGATATTCATTCAATTTGTTTATCAACGACTTTGTAAAGTGGTTGAGTGTTGTAAATGTTAGATAACATTCGGTTAGGTTAAGTTAGGTTAGTTTATTATCTTTTTCATTTTCCTCCATTTATATTAAACTGCAGAGTCTGTGTGTCTGTACATTAAAATTATTTTCTACAAACCGATTGTAGATACGGCCCTACGGTTCTACGCCCTACGGCCTACCTAAAATAATTTACAGAATCAACAAATAGACAGGCAGACTAA
Organism: Leptidea sinapis; assembly: GCF_905404315.1. NCBI lineage: Eukaryota > Metazoa > Arthropoda > Insecta > Lepidoptera > Pieridae > Leptidea > Leptidea sinapis. The sequence continues at coordinate 13,140,850 of NC_066289.1, read as the reverse complement.
CAGACAAGTTTTGCAATTGTGTTCTAAGATTTAAAATTGAAACTTATGATTATGATGATGAAAACGATATAGATATTGATACCTACTACAACGCTGTCAATAATCCTTATGCAACTAGTTTAAAACTTCAGAAATTTAAATAAGAATAAGAACAGTATTAATTATGAAATTATTGCATAAAGAACAATATTTATAATTAATTATGAATACTAAAACACCGGTAACGACATGATATTGTATAATATGTTCTCAAGTAACATAACAGTATCACGCTACAAGCATTAAATTACAAAATCTGTTTGATATATAGATACTCTTACATAGAAGTATATGTAAGCGCGTTTGTTTGGGACAATTTTCCTAATGAAACAACCACGTATGTATTTGAAAGGACACCAATACACTGATTATATTGTTTAAAACAAAGGAAATATTTATATAATAATAGTATAAGGCATTATAGTTATTGGAAAATAAATGACACGTTAATAAATAATAATTCAAAAATGTTAACACGGTTCAATGAAGTCCAAACTTCCTTACTATGTTACGACTAGCTCTAATTAATAAAACTAAAATATAATTCATTATGACTCACCATACAACGGTCCCACCATGAGAAAATACAGAATAGCAACAAATATAATCTGCGTTCTCAATCCAAATGCCCTTGGTCGTAAAACAACCATCATTGTGTTAGCCACAAGCCTCAACACTTCAATACATTTTCGATTGCAGCTATTTTTCTGTTCGTTATGAAATCTTAGTTCTTCTTCAACTGGTAACACGTCTTCTAATCTAAACAAACCATACAGAAATGACAGAATATGCAGCACTAGGAGAAGAGAAAATACACCATAGTAGCCGAGAGTTTTGAGCGCGATACCGCTTAGTGCAGTTCCCGATGGCGTACCGGCGCTCACACAAAGAGTTACAAGACCTAACCTAAAAGTTCTATTCTCAATTGTAGTCCGATCGGCCATAAAACTGTACATACCAATAAATATTATAATATAACTGCCGGTAAACGCAGAAGGCAATGCTTCTATCAACGCAGTTGATGTTAAAGATACTTCGTAGAAGTAATACGTTGCCAATAGTAACCCAATGTTCGCAATAATTTCTCCAATGAACGGGAGCAGTATACAAATCTTTCTTTTTTTTGTTCTGTCACTCCACGCCCCAACAAACAACACCATGACGGCCGGTATTGCTGTCTGTAGAGGGAACTTCCAAGCAACAACCTGAGCCACTAAAGACTGCACATTATTTAATTCTTCATCTAAGCCGGTCGTGTTTCTTGAACTTATTCGATTACAAATATCATCGCCAAGCCTATAATTAACTCGGCACGATTTTTCCAAATGCATATTCTGCACGGCGAGTGATGAGATACTGGTACACAGCATGTATGTAAACAAGCATGGCTCTACAGTCGTCTCTCGGAGTAAAACTCTTATTTTTTTTACAAATCTCTTCGATGTATCACGCCATGTCGGTTCCTCTGTGTTGTCCGTCAGCCGTATGTTAGACTTGGTAATATCCATCGAGCTGCAGGTATCAATCGCGGCCGCTCGTCTCAGGCGCCACTAAAGTGAGAGTAAGTAAAAGTGTTAAGGCACTGTTTGATATTTAATGAACGCACAACACTTCACTTGGTGCCAGCGACCGATAGCGACTATTTAATCCGTGGCTTTCCGTCTGTTGTTTCCAAAAACCAGAGTTGTTAATGTGAGGCTATATTACGGTAAGGCGCAGTATGAGTGCGACGGCGCACACGAAACGATCGCATCTCGTTTGCTGCGATAAAGGTCTGCTGTTTGAGTGTCACTCTCGTGTATCAACACCTCGTGCTACAGACGTCAGACCTACTACTAAAATGACAGAATAAATAAAATGTATCATTGTTAATAATATAAACGTAAAACTGGTTATCGTTTTTAATTGTTATCATTTGAAAGTGTGCAAGGTCGATGAGATGGAATATTAAGTTGTACTTACTTTAAGCCTGCGATTATTGGACGAGCGTAGCGCCCATGTAATTATCCCCGTCAATTACAACGATAAAGGTCATCGCTCATTAGATCGACCCGCCATCCGACCCGCCGCACCGCACCAGTGTGCGCTTAATATTCGTTATAATACGGACTACTACATGAACTCTGTTACAGGGAGTGAGATATGTCCCTCCGCTATTTAGAAAACATACGTAATGGGACCCTGACGCAATTCAGGAAGATTGGGAGTTGGTTGTTAATCGATGTATATTGTATATATATACTTTAACAACAAGATCTCAGAAAATGTTCGAAACAAATGTATTTTGAATGTAAAAACGAAATTCATAAGAATAATTAAAACCGTATGTGGTAAAGGTAATTATAACATGAATGACTTTCTTAATGATACCACCTGATTGGAAATGGAACAGCCGCCCTCAGGCTACCTATACATATAATAAATCTGTAGAGATTAAATTTTTGTTCGAAGAAAAAAAATATACAAAACCGAATCAGGAGGATGTAAGAAGAGAAATAGAACAAATCCTTGTTTCTCTGTCTGTTTGTCTGTATGTCTTTTTGTACGGGCAAATCTCTGAAACTATTGGACCGTTTTAATTGAAATTTTGCATGATGATACCTTACATCCCCGGTCAACATCTTAAAAACTTTTCATCCCGGAAAATTAAAGAGATCCCATGGGAAAGTTAAAATCCTACAGTTACTTATATAGCGTAGTACACAACAACTTATGCACATAATTTTATAAAATTTGGCAAGTTGACACCTTATATTGCTGATCAACATCTTAGATACTTTTCACCCCAGAAAATTAAAGAGTTTTTATGGGATAGTTAAAAAACTAAAGTAACTTATATTGCTTAGTGCACAATAACTTATGCACATAATTTAATAAAATTTAGCATAGTGATACCTTAAATTGCCGGTAAATGTGTATACTAAAACTTACATATCCCATAACCACATAAGTGACGGGCTCCCGCGGGAAAGTAAAACACTACAAAAACATAGCCCAGCATAGCGTCATTCATATTAAATCAATTGTGTGTGGCGGACGTCATATGACGTCACCTGAGGCAAAGAGTGAGAACAACAAGTCATTTAGGTCAGACATAATAAATAAGTACATCGATACAAACTAAACTTGATCATACAACCCTGTGAAAATCTTACCCTACCTTCTGGCTTTCCAAAGAAGTATCTACTAATATTATAAATACGAAAATTTGTAAGAATTTATGGACGTATGGACGTATGGATGTATGTTTGATGTTCTTTCACGCGAAATCTACATAATGGATTTTATTGAAACTTTACAATTACATATTAGAATAACACTTACATAACAGATTTATAGTAGATAAATTTTGTCTATTATACATTATTTGAACAAATATTTGAAAAGTTATGAAGATGAAGATAAACAACCGAGTGCGCGTAGTTGTAGGGCGGCCCGGTGGCAAGTGGTGGGACGGGCATGCGGGTGATCGGTGGATTGCGGGTGGTGTCACAAATTTCAAACGCCTGCAGTTCCAATTAATTTGCATTATCAATGACTATCAACAAATCGCAGGCTCAAACTATAAAAGAAGCAAGCATACATTTGGGCATGTCATGTTTTTCCTACGGCTAACTCTACTTGACTTGCTCACGCGTTTCTAAATCGCAAAATCTGCGCGATCATGCTGACTGAAATACATCGTTTAATATAATTTAAGGGGACATAGGAGTATATTGCAGTAGCTACCTATAACTTTTGCATCATATACATAAATCCGTTCCTATCTATCCTTACAAACTATAGTTGTTCGTACACTTATATCTGGAGAACGGCTGGACTGATTTGCATGATGTTTAATTTATTGGATTTGCCTCCGTCCCGAATAGCAGAATAATTTAAAATCATTAAAAATTGACGAAAAAAGGTAATACTTTATATCGTTTCAAATAATTTTCACAATTTCCTAGAGGGTATTTTTTTTTATGGAAAAGTAGTAGTTTTACGTACCTTACGTACTAAAGAGCGTACGTGGTGATCTGTAAGTGATCACCGCCGCGCATATTATCTTGCAACATCAGAGGAATCATAAGAGCAATGCCGGCCTTTATGTCTGGATCTACTAAACCGATTTTGAAAATTCTGTTACAAATAGAAAGCCAAATTTATGTGAGTGTCATATATATCGGCGCAAATACTACAACACGAATTGAAAACACGTGCACGTGCACCAAGCCTCATAAATACGGCCCCATTTCAAAACACGTGGATTAGCACGTGCACCGAACCCCATAAATACGGCCCCATTTCAAAACACGTGGAGTAGCTCGTGCGCTGGGTCCTATTAATACAGCCGCACGGTCGACACGAGTCAGTCGTGCTCGGGCTGTCGTACGATACGGACCTCTCTGGGACGTCGTAACGCTGCCCGTTGAATAAACGAAAGTAATAAAATACAATTGTGATGTGAACAGTAAAGACTTCACACCTTTTAAGAACAACACAGAGGTTCTTTCCTCGTCATATATTATGTATATGTTATATATTAACCTAAAAAATTAAAAGACTTATTCATAGTTGTATTTGTAAAATACGTCTGCGAAAAAAACCGTTGAACACTAAAAAAATTATATGGCAAAACAACGTTTGCCGGGCCAGCTAGTAAAATAATAAATTTTATTGTACCCGTTGTTGCGCCCGTTTTTTTCAGGTATGAGGCATACTTTTTGGAATGGGTAGTTTTTGACTTTCAATAAGTGATATCATATACTGCTTTGAATAAATTAGCCCGCTTTCATTACAGTTATAGGCACATATTATTTATTTGATCGAAGTACCACTCCTCTCAAACATGGAGACGCAAAAAAGGTTTAATTAAACAATACATCTAGGTACCAAGGTAAGAAGGTAGATAATTATTTGTTTGTCATCGTGCGAGTTGTAACTTGTAGGGTAGCTTTGTCCTTGTCAGATGTAGGGTCCTCGACCTTACAGTCACTTATACAGAAGTAAGTAACAGAAAACATCGCGGTATGCAGCCGTGGATTACCTGCAGACAAGTAGTTAACTTTTTATGACAGCGCCAGCAGATGCTCCAAAGTGTGAGAGTGATATTGAAAGAAGAGTGAATGTAGGAAACATGGTGAATGGAGCTTTTCACTCCTTTATGAACAGGCAGAAGGTGTCTAACAAGGCTCGTTTGGCTGTGCATAAAGGGGGTGTTATTTTCAACACTCATGTACGTTGAGATGAGAGCGTTGAGAAGTATGATAGGAGGTCAACTAAGTGACAGGATAAAAAATAGTAGGATAAGGAAACGTTGTGGTCTGAAAGAATATGTAGTGACAAAAATTAAGAAAGGTTTACTGAGATGGTTTGGCCATGTCGACAGAATGAATGAAGAACGATTGAGGAAAAAAGTGTATACCCAGGTGGACATTTCGAAACCAAATCAGAGACGTCTTGTAAAAAGGCTAGGTCAAGAGTACCCGAAACCGAAGAGCATGTATGAAGGGAATAATGAAAGTGGACGAAGCGAAACAAGTATGTAAGGATCGTAGCAAGTAGAGAGAAGTGGTCTCTGCCTACCTCTATAGGAAAGAAGCGTGATTATATTATGTATGTAAGTATGTATCCTCTGTATATACCATAACACAGTACAGACAGAACTGCTCCGCACGAATACTACACAGTCACTATATTATCCTCTCAAATATATAATTTAAATACATTTCTTATTCTATTTTTTATGGAACCGTTCTCTTCTACATCATCTCATTCTCTTGCAACGCCAAAGGCACATGAGCGTTGCGGCCTTTTAGAAACTTTTTTGAAGTGAAACTTCTTTAGAATTGTTGTGATTTGAAACTCGTTGAAACAAAAAAGCGAGATGATAGAGACACAAACAGATAAATGTATAGGATTCAGCTGGCGAGAGAATGAGACACACATAAAAACATAGGATTTAACGTGGGAGAAAATGATATAGAAAGCATTATACAGTGTTTTGGAACCAGGCTATCATAGTTGAAGAAGAGGGGTCCTGATAGTGGGGTGCGCCAGACCAGAGATGACAGCAATACTCTGTGTGGACGGACCTGCGCTTTGATATAAATAATGTAGTATTTATGTTCAGATTGTGATATAAAAAATTGACGCAATAAGATATATTCTTGTCTAGTGAGATTGAATTATATTGTAATATCTATTGGTTATCATTTGGGATTTTTTTATCTACCTACGAGAGACGATATTACACAGACTCAACGAACACGACGCACACTTTCGGTCATTTTGTCGGCGGAACTGAATAGAATAAAAATAGAAAAGAACAAAAATTTATTGATAACAAGCCACCACCCCACAATTATTAAATAACAAACCAGAATTAGTAATAAATTCTTAGAATTAAAAAATAAAACCAATTAAATAATACAATTTATAGCTAATAACGAAAAAGGTACTGTGCGGCAGCGAATGTCACCAAATGGAGCTAACTCAGTAATAAGGTGCAATGGCGTGGCGCCAAAGGAGCACTGGTTTTCAGTAGCCCCAACATTATTAAGTCCTGGAGTAGCAGTGACTAGTAACTTTTAAATTATAGTTATGAATATAAGTCAATAGAAGTTAAAATCAGTAAATAAATGCAGTATAGATCTATTTTTTGTAATTTTAACTCTTAAAAAAATGAATAAAGGAAATTGAACGTAAAAATAAAATCATTTAGATCTTAACGATTGAAAAATAAAAAATATGAGGTTATTAATAATAAATAATGTAAATATAAATTATGGTTCGTATTAATGTTAATATTACAATATAAAATTTAAAAGAGGTACAAGCAGTTACACAGTCTTAAAAATGTCATTATGTAGGTAATTGTTAGTTTTCTTTTGAAATTTTGAATGGTATTCCGCAGTTGAAGTGGAGGTGGCAAATCATTCCAGCAATTGGTGGCTTGCTATCTAAAACTTCCCCGAAACGCAGCAGTGCGGTGACTAAATATAGCTAATATACGAAAAGCACTGCAGGGATGTACAGAGAATGTAAGTACAGAGATTGCGGTGTATTATTTCATACTTGAGATATAAAAAAAGAAGTAGAAATAGAGAATTTCGGGTTCATCCTATTCTTTTAGAAAGATTATTAAAGGGACTGTTTCATATTAAACATTCAGTTCTAAAACTATATCCAATAAATTGTTCAAATTTATAAAATGTCTGTTACTACTTTTCACGAGCTGTTAATTATTTTGAAACCTGCCTTAAAAAATTTGGAAACAAGAAAGATCATCGACCCAGAAGATAGGCTCTTAGTGACGCTTATTCAATTAAATATGTAGGTAATTTATATTTGGCCCAGTTTATGTTAGTTATCATTTAATAATATCGCAATATAATACAATCATCACAACAATATCATAATTTTTGTTTTATTGTCCTATTCCTATGAAAACATTATTCCAACATACTTAAACTTTTATTAGTTAGGTATGCACCAAATTCTTTATAAAATAATTACTTATAATAAATTTGTGTCATGATACTCTTCCATAGATGTTATCGCACAGTGCTGGTCTGTTTTCTATTTCTTGTATCAACATCGATACATCGATGTCTAGCGCCATGATATACGTCAATCACTAGCAAGTGCCGACTACACTTGTGCGTCGTCTGCGTTACCGCGTGTATACGCGAACGTTATTTTTTTTTGGCGCACTAATTGTGCGGTGCTAACGGCGCGGTGCGGTGCGGTCTGTCAGATCTACGAGGATATTTTGTGTGTCAGACTTTTTGCACGTCATCTGCGTTACTGCATAATATAATTCTATATTATGTTCTATTACCACGGACTAAAACTTGCGTCACGGATAGTCTGTTGTCTGCGATAGGCCTAAATTTACCATGGGATTCCAATGCTGCCAAATGCATATAATAAAATATATAATATTTCATATCAATTTAACGTATGGTTCAAAAGATCAAAGCCACTGCCACCAAAGCCATCTATCCGGCACTAACGTAACTATGTTATAGTCGTCATGTCGCCCTCTTTAAGTGTGCAAAGTTTCATTTCAATTGGGCTAACGATTCTCAGGTTTTAGGTGAACATACATACACATACATCCATTTTACATACACTTTATTATAGATATACTTCTACATGTAGATACAAAATAATTATATTTGTTGGCACTACGTCGCATTCTTAAAATGAATATCATCTTTACCTTGAAAAAGTCAAGTATTGACGATAACTAGATATATTATGTATTTTTATATAAAATACTTATATTTTAATATTAGATTTTCACATTTACGATTATTTGTGCGGTTCTTTGGTAAATTTGGTAAATAAAATAATTTAAAAACAGCCAGGTTTGATGCAGTCTCGATAAGGTTGTTGACTTCAATATCTCGTCTCATTACAATCTTAAATTATCACATTTACGATACAGCTCTTCAACGTTTTATGGGTTTTGTTATCAAGTATTCAAAGTGAATGACGTCAGCCATAATTAGTTGGCAGAAACAAAACGAATGAAACGTAAGAAGCCATATAATATTATAATTATAAGTATAATATTTTTGCATAACAACTGGCGTAGCTAATGCGGTAAGAACGCAAATTTCACGAACACTTAATCAATATTATATGGATACTTATTTGTAAAAGATACCGTTTACTACTTGAAAAAATATGAGTACAGGGTTTTGTTAAGAAGGATGTTATTGTGAAAGCTCTCGATATATCTGAGGTTCACGTAACATTTATTATGTAACATCAAAACTGAGTCCACGACACTAACAATGACCGAATGTCACCTAGATACCTTATTTGACGCAATCTCGCGTAAAATATTTTTGACATAGGAACACACTAAAACTTTATGAGAGGCACAAAAAATAGTCAATAAAATTAAAAAATGGGTTTAGAAAAATAACTCTTTAGCAATTAGCTTTTTAAAAATGCAGAGTTTCAGCTCCAATACGCTTCAGTGCACAAGCGTTCACGGCATGTGTTTCTATGGTCCTATGGTAGTGTCCCCGTCGACACAGCAAGGCAGTCAAATAACTACCGATATCTTATCATCCCTAAACAAAACACCAGAGATAATTTTTTATCGGGTGTAATATTAATTGCTCTTGGTTCTAAGAGCCATTAAACAAACGCACAACTTTTGATGACGAAATATATTAGTATTTATTTGGCTATAGCTGGCGGTGGTCTTTTTTGTTTAGCATACAACGGGAACATTATATTGAAGATTTTTGAAAAAAATCTTTATTAGAAAGAAATCATAAAATCGTATTATTTTAACGTCCACTATAGTAAAATTAGTACAAAGAATTCAATTGTAAAATTTTATTTGTATATATTTTTTTGTATTTATATATTTTTATTTTGACGCGTTTAGAGGCGATACTCGTATAATAGCACGAATCTTTCATAAATCACGTTTTTTGTTTACAATGACCAAGCTTATTTATCTAGCAACATGTGACCATAAACCGCATAATGATACCTCGAATATTGTAAACACAAGTGGCGGGCGTTGGATTTGGCGCCAAAACAGCTCAGCAGGTGGCTTCTGCGGGAGCGCCATGTAAAGTGCTTTTTTCACCGTACCAAAAGTGCTCAAAGTGAAAAAGAAGTTTAAAATTTAAACTTTTTTTTTTCACTTCAAATGATGGTTCCGCCAAGGGCCACGAGTTTGTTATACATATATTTTTTACGAAGATTTCATTACTTCTATTAGGACAGTATGTGAACATACTTCATTTTATTTACTTTGCATATATTGTAAAAACCTTGAATGATTAAAAGGATCCGCATGTAATATCCCGTTAATAAAATATAATATTGCTGCCAAGTTTGTTTGAAAATTGTAGCCAGTATTAAATTTTGTACTTGACCTGCGAGTTTAGTATGTATTACCAATTACTGAGTTTACTGTAAAAGCCGGCTACATATTCACAGAGCATAAGCCACGAACTATACGGATGGGGTCACGTCTTCAAGTTTTCGCTTCGCGGCGTCCTCGATAATTTCGGTTTTTTTAGCTGCAAAGTTGGGATAAATGAAGCGTTGTAATTTGTAACTTCATCAATCGTAAACATAATAAGTAAAGTTGTGTTCTAAATAGTAGTGAACGCATGTATGTAAGTCTTTTACGTTACAATCTAAACAGTAAATTAATTTTTTTATGTAATAGGGCACAAACGAGCGGACTTGTCTCCTGATGTGATCACCGCCACCAAATTCCATTCTCTTGCAACACCAGAGAATTCACTTTTCTATGAGTTAACGTGCTTTTTTTTAAGGTACCCATGTATTATTGTGCAGATATATATATCATCACAGAGCCCCGAGCCAGTGGATCCCTGACAATTCGAGTAGCTCTACGATGCACGTGGTCAAATGGTTCGAGCTGATACTTGGGTACGCCAGACTAGAGATGACAGAAATATTTGATTAGCTTGTAGTATTGCCATGCTCTATTTATGACACCCAGCTTTGCCTTCCACTTCTTTGAGCATGGAGTTAGCAATCGCTTGAAATTTAGAGATCCAGTATTCCGATACTAGGTCAGGATTTAAGGGAAGTCTTGCCGAAGAGTGGTGATACGGCAAATGGGGTTTTTTAGAGGTAAAGGCGCAAACTTAAGTGTTCTGAGGGTTAAATTAGACAAGGTTTATTTTTCTTAATTCCACGATCTTCTTTTCTGCATAGCAATGCATGTTTAAGGCGTCTCGCATATCATTCGTATGCAGAAGAAACAGTGTAGGACTCATCGCACAGCCTTGGCGAACTCCCGCGTTTACGGACGTCGGGTTCGAGCAATAACCGTCGCCCTGTATGCTGCGCCCAGTGAGGAAGCTGGTGGTCCACTTGCATAAACTCTCGAAAAACCCAAATGAAGGAAGTTTTGAGAGATGTGCCTTGTGCCATACATCATGAACGGACTTCGCTATTTTCAAGCCGACTGCCAAGCCAGTGGGATTCTCCTTTGCACAGGATGCCGGCTAGATTATGGGTACCAAAACGGCGCCTATTTCTGCCGTGAAGCAGTATTGTATAGACATTACTATGCCTCGGCCTGAAATGCGCCGTAGCTAGTGAAATTACTGGGCAAATGAGACTTAGCATCTTATGTCTCTAGATGACGAGCGCACTTGTAGTGCCCCTCAGTAGTTTCGGGTTTTTCAAGAATCCTGAGCGGCACTGCATTGTAATGTACAGGGCGTATAAATTACCATCACTTAAACGTCCTGCTCGTCTCGCCCCTTATTTTCATAAAATAAATAAATAAGCCTTCTCTCCTGCTTTCGATTTCCGCCGCCCATCTATGTGTAAGGTATACTAGAAGATCACCCGCCAACCGACCATGGCGAAATCTGTACTGTCGTTCGTCTCGGTCTCCTTTTTAGGATCGGATGGAAAAGAGCTGAATTCTATCCGGGACTACGCCTTTTGAATAAGAGTGCCGCAACAAACGCATGAGCATCGGCGTCAACTCAGGGCCCCACGATCTAGGCACGATGCGAGAAATGCAATCCAGCCATCTCGACTTCTGTACGTGCAACGAAAACAGTTTTCTGTCTCAACTGTACTTCAGGCATAGAGCTCTGACACCGCGGGATAGTCGGCGGTGTTTTCTTCGTCTTCGTCAAGAGTCGAATTGAAGGCAAAAAGAGTGCACAGAATATCGGCTTTTCCTTTTGCCGTATGGGCCAGGGTGTCGTTGTCACCTATGTGTAGTGGAGGCAGAGACGACCAGAACTTGCGTGTTCCAGTCGGGTAACTTGAAAGGTGCTCGCCGATTTTGAAGATGTGCTTAGATTTTCCGCTTAAAGAATCTGGAGGCTCAGTTGTATTTCCTATTTAAAACATTACAGTTCTGATTCTTTGTGCCCAGCGCCGCAAGCCAGACTCGTGCCTGTGCTTAGTCATCAGCTGTTTTAACTGACGCATCAATTCAGAACTGTGATCTGCCACCGATCGGTACTACAGAGCTTGGTATGAAAATTTCCTTGCCCTGTAGTATCACATCGCCTTCTGCAACGGCACAACGGCGGAACTGCTGGTATCATCCGAAGGGAAACAAACCTTGTCCCAAGGGTAAGATTCAAACAAGGAACGGATCCTATCTCAATCTACTGACTTGTAGTGCAAAGTAAATGCGGCGAGTAGCTGGCGTTCTGCGATGCGGCCAATTTAAGTTCTGACAATGGTTGGACGTTCCGAGAGGCTTCGACAGAGACCTGGTTACTATCGGGATAACAGCAGAAATTCCAATAAATGTTAAAATTACAGATACAGATCGCCCTGCGTAGTCCGTGGTGCGCGACCCAAGCCATTCGGCAATATGATACTACGTTTTCAGCGGAAAGGATCGGAGCAAGCACGTCGTCAATTGCCCCTTGAACGAACCCCATAAGATGAACCGTTTCTGCGTTAACGCTGTTACGGTAGATGAGGTCCTCAAAACCTACGCAATTTTAATCACGCTTTTTCTTGTATCCAATTTTTTTTGCGAAAATATCTAATTCAATTTCTGTAAAGACAATATTTTAACAAAGAATATTAAAAAAAAAATTCAAAGGTGTTTGTTTATTTAACATTAGGTAGGGCACAATATACTAGAGGTTGATGTTTATAATTGCGGTTTTGCACTGATAAACGTAAACTTATTTTTGTAATGTAAGACATTGTTACGAGCTAGGGGTTCATGGATAGAAAATTCATTTAAAAATAAGGATTTGCTAAAAAATATACAAGAGGGATTTTAATACACGCAAAAGAAACTAGATTCATAACACATACACAAGACAAAGACACTAATTACTCTAATATACACACACTATACACTCACTCAATAATCAATCACTTGTCACAATATTCTCCCTTTTATCTCTTCGACGCTATTCGCTTGGTATCGCACTCGTAAGTCTATGTTCGAGTGCCGGTTCGCTAATATTATATGCCTGGGGACAATATTCGAGACCTTTCTAGGCAAGCTTAGTCAATGTTCTATTTTGACACATAACTCTAAAATGTTTCATCTTCCATCTCTTTCCAGACATCATTCCGTCCTTAACGCATAATCTAGAACGTTCTTTCCAGCTTCTAGATAGTGCTTATCTTTCTTCCGCCGCGTCAGTCTGTTAGTCTGTTCGCGATAAACTCAAAAACCCTTTCAGATATGACAAAATAATATATGGTGGAATTTGTATCTTATATAGGTCTACAGTAAAGTTCGCGAGGGAATATTTCTATATTTCTATCTCTTAAGGATAACATACTGTATCTATTTTAATACTTAAAAATTTGGCAATAATAAAGCGGTAATGTAAAAGCTGTTTACACAAATAGGATATTAATCCTGATCATTTTATTACTACATACTATAAAATCATTCGGAAAAACGTTTATGTTTCATACTTAACTCATTAACTTTAAATGTATATTTCCCATAGCTTTAGACCTCCATTACAAAATAGTTACATCTTTTTTTCTATTGACAGAATAGCATCTCTCTTTTTTGGGGCAACTAAGTTAAATTTCCAGTTCTCGAGTATGTGTTAGATTCTAATAATTAGAAATCATGTTTGCTGAAAAAGCCTCGAAGTTCTAGAAAATTCGAAAAAATGTTGTTTTACCTTGTCTTAGTAACACTAACCCCTTCTTGGATATACTCGTCCTGAGCATCATTTTCATCTCTGTAAGATGCCAATCAATTAATTTATTAATGTGTACAATTGTCAGTGCACTCCTCGTATTACCCATCTTCGTAATCCGGTCAGTACGTATCTTTGTTATTATCGTATATGGACCATTGCAATTAAGCTTGAAATTTTGGAGATTTTTCTTTGAATTTTGTGTGTTATGGAGCCGAGCCTACTGTATAATCTATATGATGCGCCTTCCTGTTATTTCGAACTTTCATGGTCTCACTTACTTTGTTATCTGAGGCTCAAACGCAGTCATAGCTGTTATATAGTTTGTTACAGAAGTCTGCAGCATATTGTGCTATCAAATTACATTACATTACAATCGTCTAATAAAAGTCCAAAATGTTCGAGCGGCATTGTATATACGTATACATTAACTTATACAGATACTCGTAACATTCATTAAAATTAAAACCGTATTTCGTGGCAGTAATGTTCATAGTCTATTAAATTGTATACGCTCATAAGAAGCTCATTTACTATGCTGCGATGAATTTTGTTTTAGCAAATGAATTGTAATTATTTAGCAAAATGATTAAGAACGTCAAGTTAGTTACACAATTTTGGTAATTTAAAGGGGCACTTACCTAAAATACGACACTCCAACATTTTAAGTTTGGATATGCTGTTATTTGTTGAAACAGGGGCAGGTGCCTTATGTAAACGTGTTTTAACGTTACTTTAAGCTTATTGTTAATAAGCTCATACTTGACTATAATTGTCCTTTAACACATTTTCCACCTTTAAAACATTTTAGAGTATTTTTTTCACAATTACAGGACGGTGGCCACTTCGCAGTACGTCAATTCTTTTGCGCCACCTGAACAAACATTGGAACTGAACAAAGAACAAACTCAAAGACTTGCGTATCAGATCTAATATTTTAACAGAATATATTATGTAGAGCAATTAAATATTTCTTTTCCTATTCTAACCAAATCTATAAGTGATTGAGCTAATTTGAAGATTGACTAGAAATTTTATCAAAATAGACCCTGTTTTGGAACGCAAAAAATTTTTGGGTGCAAAGGTTTACCCACTTACAAATTTTTATGAATTTCGTTGACGTATTTCAGTGTTGGTGGTGGCTGGTGGTGAGTTACGATAATGTTGCTACTCGCATTTAAATATTTTCCCTGAAATACGTCATTTATTCGTAACTGTTATCTTAGAAGTAATGAAAAAAATATTTTTGAATTTGATTAGGCCTGTAACCTCCGCGAAAAATTATCAATTCTTTAAACAATAACTTCGCAAAGTTTCATGTCGCAATCAGATGAACGGTGTCGCAGCTTAAATATGAGCATAAATTTTTTTTCAGATAAAGAAGAATAAGGCTGCATATGACATGAACCTTCAAAATCAGGCTTTTAGGCCCGCAATAGGCAGCTACAATATTCTTCTTCGAGTGCTGCCAGTGTGGTTGCCATGCCTGGGAAATAAAAGAGATAGCGCTGAGTCATAAACCACATTTAGTTTAAGTTTGCAAGATCCCTAGTGCTCGAAAATTTAATAAACCAGTTGGGCGGGGCGAATATGCTAAGTAATTTATTTTATATCATAGAGCAAACGGGCAAGCTGCCCTTCTGTTGTAAAATAAAAACAAGCCGAAAATGGAAACCAGCAATATCAAAAGTAAAGAATGTATTTACTATTTTTCATGAAGCTTAAAAATTATTTAATATTTTAATGGAAACCATTATATTATGTAGGTCGCACTTAAAGTTTTGCGAAACTTAAAAAAACATCATCTTATAACCAAAACATTATGTTAATTGCTTTTCAAAATACTCTCCTTTACAATTTAAATATGTTTTCATGCGATTGATTCATTTTTTAAAACAGGAGGACTACAGATCTGAATGTTCCTATGTGCTGATTGAACGCTATCACTGCCTCTTCGGAATTGGTAGAGTGAAACCTCTCATCAAATGTTTGATTTTGGGGCAAATACAGAAATCACACGACCCATTAGTATATCTGTGAGCCATCCATTCCACCCGAGCCCGCTTCTGCTCCGTTGTCAGTTCATAAGGGTTCCAATGACAACAAAGTTTCCTAACTTTCAATTGTTCGGGTCAAAATCTTCTGAATTTGGCTCATACCAAACCCCAATAGTTCTCGAATTGTCTCATAGGTATTCCCCGGGTTTTCTTCAAAAGGCATAAAAGGCATAGAAGGCCGCCCTTCATGAAATTCGTCATGTAAAGAAACCCGACCTATCTCAAATTCAGCAAACCATCGTCTCACGCAAGTTGCTTCTCTCCCAAAAGCATTTTGAAGACGAGCCACAGAGAACGAGAGAGAACTTTTAAAATCATAAAAAATCATCGCTCTAAAATTGTTTCGTATTAATTAAATTTTCATTGCGTACGCAGAACTTTGATGTGTGATAAAAAATGATAGACAAATGATTTCCCGCCAATTGTGTTTTTATTACTAAGAAGGTTCATTACAGGAACATTCGAATTTCGAATGGTTCCGATTAGCTAGAAGTGCAAAACTTTTAGTGTGCCCCATGTATTACATATATGACAAATTCTGCAGCTTTGCAAACAAGTCGCTTGAGGCATATGTTATTCGACCTCCATCTCATGAACTTACTAATTTGTTGTACTCAAACTTACTCTTCACAGATAACAAGTCGAAGCAACCCATGCATTTTATATGGTGACATAGCGATCTCACCACAAAGTCAGCTATATATCAAACTTTTTTCTATATATATTCAAGAGCATGGTTATATTCTAGTTAATAAGACATTCTGCCTTAATTTTTATCTAAGTTATCTATAATTTAACCGTCATTTTCATTCACATTTGCGTCATCAGTCCGTGAAGATGGAGCAGTTGAATAGGAGGACAAACGAGCGTACGGGTCACCTGGTGTTATGTGATCACCGCCGCCCACATTCTCTTGCAACACCAGATGAAACACAAGAGCGTTGCCGGCCTTTAAGGAAGGTGTACGCGCTTTTTTAAAGGTACCCATGTCGTATCGTCCCGGAAACACCGCACAAGGAAGCTCATTCCACAGCTTTGTAGTACGAGGAAGAAAGCTCTTCGAAAACCGCACTGTGGAGGACCGCCACACATCCAGATGGTGGGGATGATATCCTAACTTGTGGCGTGTCGTGCGAAGGTGGAATTGTGTTTCGTGTTTGTGTTCGTTAGCACATAGTTTCCTGATTTCAATTATTTTAGTTTAGCAACGGCGCCTCTGTCATCTCGCTTTTTCGTTTCACCAAGTTTCAAATCACAACGATTTTAAAGAAGATCTACTTCAAAAATACAATATAAAAATATTTTGCTTCTATATACTTAAATAATATTTTTTTTAGTAGCCGATGCATACTTTATTATGTTTTAATAGTCTTCAAGCTGCGGAAATAACGGAATGGTTTAGGTGAATCATTCTAGCACTTGATGCCACTATTGTACATGTTGGAGTTTGTTGAATAGTTTCAACAAATTCCTACAGAACCGAGCGCATGCATTTGGCACTCATTGGATGTACTATTTTGTTTTGTATAGTAATCTTGGCCTATACACCACGTCACCGTAATTGAGCTTTGATAGTACAAGTATTTCACATAATCTGACTCGAAGTTCTGTACTTAGATATTTTCGAATTTTGTAAATAAATTTAAGTCTTAAAAACAATTTGATAATACTCGGCTAACATATTTTTCGAAACGCTTGTTTTCGTCAATTATTAAACCTATATTTCGCGCCTCGTGGACCCTCTCAATGTCCATGTTGTTGATCATCACCCTTCGGATTGTACTGCTCAGTGGTTTTCACAGACGTAGGAGTGCCAAGGATGATAAATTTTGTTTTTGCGTTACGATCTGACCAACTGATAATCTAATTTAGATCGGAATTTAACAGATTAGTTGAATGTAATGTATCCTTGGGATTAAAGGAGATATACAATTGAATTTTGTCAGCGTACATATGATACTTTGTATTTTTTATATTGTAGATTATATCTGCACTATATAAATTCAAGAGCAGAGGTCATAAAATTGAGCCCTGGGGAATTCCTGTGCTAATGAGAGCACAACTAGATAATTTATAGCTACCGACATCATCTTTGACTGTAACTGTTTGGGTTCTGTTATTTAAATAACTACTGAACCATTGTACAGCCTCGGCTACAGTACCATAATTTTGAAGTTAATAATGATGTATCAACATATCGTATACCCGGGAATAATCAAGGAGTGCTTGAATTGTGGCCTTACCTTCCTCCTGAGCATCCAAGATTTTGTCAACAACACCCAGTAAAGCAGTGGTAGTACATCTTTTTATACTGAAACCTGATTGATGGTCCGGTAATATATTATTCGTCTCAAAAAAAAGCATTAATTGTTTGTGGACAATTTTTTCGATAATTTTGGATGCGCATATAAGGATGCTTATTGGGCAGAGGTCTGTGTACAGCCCAGGGATATATAGATATAGGGACTGAAACGAGGTGTTAAATCAAATCAATCAATCGAGGTGTTATCAAAAGACACATCATCCATTTAACTGCCTGTGATTTTATTTCTTTAATTGCTGCTTAAACCATGTTTTCATTTACGTGTTCATTTAAAGACCGCTGTGCCATGACAATGAGACTCAAAATATGTTCGGGTTGCAAGCGTTATTTTGTTAGTACCTGGAATGTTAAGAAAATGGTTATTTATGTCTTCGGGATTGTTGTGTTGAGAGGGTAGTAAATTGTCATGTTTACGTTTTAATCTTACCTGGTCCCTTATATGTGTCCACATTTTCTTAGGTTTGCAAGCATTAGCCTTTATGTATGTACTGAAGTACGCTTGTTTGTCTCTTTCTAAAGCTTGTGTTACATATTTTTTTAAATGTTTGTTTATTTTTTTTTCTATCTATCTCTCAACATTCACGTCACGTTTCCTTTTTTTTTGCCAAGATATGAGCTTCATCGCTACACTTTATAATTATTTCCATATCATAAGTGATCTTAAAATTCAAATAATGATAATATAATATAAAAGGTCAGGTGAGAGGCAATGTCATGTACATTATATATTAGCAATAAGTTGGTCCAATGTATGTTGTCTAATGACTGGTTAAATGAATGGCGCGCTCGAGCTCTGCACAGGCTATTTCAATAGAGAGGCCCACAATATCTTCCCACCACCCACATTCTCTTGCGATATCAGAGGAGTTACAGGAGCGTTGCTGGCCTTGTAAAAAAGTGTTCGCGCTTTATTTGAAGGTACTCATGTCGTATCGTCCTGGAAAGACCGCATAAGGAAGCTCATTCCAAAGCAGGTTTCAGATCAGATTCAAATTTGTGTCAATTTTTAAAGTAAAAGTCGCTTTAATAAGCCATAACTTTGTCGGACAATAATGTTGTTATGAAAAATACAAGTATGTAACATACACGAGTGATTTTGTTATTTCCTTTAAATTCAATATTTAAATTTAAAATAATATAATAAATATTATGTCCTTTCGACGTTATTCGACGCCTAATAATCAATATTGAGATGACATCTTATGTTTTCGGCCGTCTTTAGTTGTTGTAGTTCCTTTAATTTTCGTAAATGTGGCAATTTCCAGCCGCCATGTTCACCAGGTGAGTGCCATCATTGGCGTCTTGATTTTCGTGCCGTTAAGTCTTATATTATTTTCTTTAACGGTGTTAGCATTTGAAAAAAAAAACTATTTAAAATAATATTATATTAGTAACATATTAATGAAATTACATTAAGTGTTACTTAATTTTGTTCTTAGTAATGGTTCTGCAAAAATATTAAAAGGTTTTGTTAACTACGTACAAGTCACCGTCACGACCACGACGAAACGTCAGCTGCCAAGAAAGGTAGGAGGCCCCAAAAAGAATAAGATATTAGAACACCATGCTGAACAAGTCAGTCAAATTCAGTACTAAATATAATTTGACTTACTTGGAAGCGACTTGGACTTGTAGCCAAATGGTTTCGAATGCATATCCTCCTCCGGGATGGTACCCAGCCCGGGGTAGACTTATTCATTAGAAACGAATGTAGAAAACACGGCGCCTGTCCAACAGGATGCGCCCCCAGTTGAGGTGCCCCTAAATTTAATTTAAATTTAAAAACAAATTTAAAAGAACCTACAATTTTAAGTACGTCTTCTGAACACTTACAATTATTAAATTCACTTTAATATTTTGATTCTGATAATTGGACTAACGTACGTTACGCTGAAATTCAAAAGTCATATATTATTGGCCGGCCTGGTTTTGTTGAACTCGAGGTGAACGATGAAATTAAACAGTTTGATAAAAATGATAAGTTTTTAGGCGCGATACACATGGGATAATCATGATGATCAGTGATGCTTTAAGGCCAATGTATGTGCCAACAAGAGGTTTTCTCCGTGTAACTGTTCTTTATTCAGTGAATATAAATGAACAAAAAAAATATATGTTATTTATTGGACATTCAATTTTAGTTTGAACGTTTGAAATAATTCTTGTAATGTTATAAATAGATGAAAAAAAATCTCAAAGTGAAGCCTTTTTTGTTTGAATTTTTGTAACTACTTCTAAACGGCATTGAATTTCAGTATTTTTCTTTCGCATAAATTTTTGACTATACTTTTTTCACAAAGTGGACGATTGGCGACTCAAATATCGACTTATTTGGTTAAATCTAGCTATTGCTTGTTTTCTACATAAATTCGCATGGGCGGGTCCGTGCGCGGGCGACGGATGACAGTGTAAATCAGACTGTCGGAGAGGTCACGCTACTTGTTGTAATTTTATGGTGCACTAATTCGCGCATCCCGCCTAATGTATGTATATTATTAAATTTTTTTAGACTTTTAGACTTTAGGTAGTAACTTGAAGTTGTTATTCGATTTATATGGAAATAAAACAAAAATATATAAATTAAAAAAATAATAATAATTATTCGTATTTTTCTTTCAGATTTATTTTTTTGCAATAGTTTAAAAGTATTATTTTTAATATCTTTTATTTGTACTCTTTCGATATCATTGTCATCTATTAGAAATATCTACCAGTATACCAGTATAGTGGAGAGGTGGTAAAACCAGTGGAATCTGCTATATTTCTTGGCATTACTCTTGATTCCAAATTGCAGTGGGGCCCCCATATTGAAGGATTGGCGAATAGGCTTAGTTCTGCAGCATATGCGGTTAAGAAAATTAGACGGTTAACTGACATAGTACGGCGAGATTAGTATACTTTAGTTATTTTCATAGTATTATGTCCTATGGTATATTGTAATGGGGCAGTGCGGCCGATATAAATACTATTTTTGTGCTACAGAAGAGGGCTATTCGCGCGATTTATAACCTAGGTCCTAAAGAAACATTAAGAGAAAAATTTAAAGAAATGAACATTTTGACTGTTGCTTCTCAATAAATTTTCGATAATGTTTTGTATGTTCATAAGCACATTGAGGAATTTTCTAGAAACTGTGACATTCATAATGTTAACACGAGGAACAAACTTGATATGCCTACTACTCGGTTGGGTCGAGTTAGTAAGTCTTTTGTTGGGCGATGTATATGATTCTACAATATGATCCCAGAAAATGTACAAAACAAATGTGTTACGAAATTTAAAAGAATTGTTAAAAAACGTTTGTGTGGGAAAGGTTATTATAGCATAAACGATTTTCTTAATGACACCATGGAATGGGAATAAAGCGAACATCCTCAGGCTCTTTAATTATACGATATATTATTACATTGTTATCCATATTGTATATTAAAAAAAAAGCCCGCTGAGTTTCTTGCGCCCATTCTTCTCAGGTCTGAAGCAGTCTCTTTTGAATGGGTGGTAGATTTTGACGTTCAATAAGTGATTTTAAATCCTATTTTGAATAAAAATATTTGTATTTGAATTTGAATTTATACATATACCAGTGGGAGGCTCGTTTGCATAGGATTCCGGCTAGATTATGGGTACCACAACGGCGCCTATTTCAGCCGTGAAGCAGTAATGTGTAAACATTACTGTGTTTTGGTCTGAAGGGCGCCGTAGCTTGTGAAATTACTGGGCAAACGAGACTTGACATCTTATGTCTCAAGGTGACGAGCGCAGTTGTAGTGCCGCTCAGAATTTTTGGGGATTTTCATGAACCCTGAGCAGCACTGCATTGTAATGGGCAGGGCGTATCAATTACCATCAGCTGAACGTCCCTTATTTTCATAAAAAAACTATTTCAAGATGAAAATTCCAAATGTAATAAAGACAAGAAAAATATTAAAATGAACAAATAAGCCCGTTGTTATCCTTTAAAAATATTTTATTTAGACAAAAACTTATCAAATACCTAATAACAATAACTTTAGAAAGTAATGACGATTTGTTCCTCGTTTGCCCCGCATAGTTTCGTCCCACACAAAAAAATCTTTGTTCGACCTAGATTTTATTCCTATTTCGTCTGGAAAATAAGAACAATCAATTATTTATTATTTTATAAATAAATAAATAAATGCTTTATTTTGCTAGAAAACATGTAACAATGGGTGTAAATAGTTTTAATGTATCAATGTTATCGGCCATTTCTGGCATGCAAAATTATTATTAACAAAATTCTAGTTATTATTATAATTGATTTAACATTAACAAACTCTATATTTTAAGCACTTAGGTAAATTTTAAATATAATTATTATTTTTAAATGTAATTATTTAAAGACTAGAATTAATATATATTTTAAAGTCAATTTAATTTAACCTAATGTGTCAACATTTCATTTATGAAATAAAATCATTTATCTATAACCCATGTCAAAAGATCCTTTTTAAATCGGTGGACGGGTAATACGCGTAAGCTTGGAGAGAGTTTATTAAATATTTTTATACACATGACATAGCTACATTTTCCGTAGGATACATTATGAAAGTGTGCAATCACCAGTCTATCACCGTTTCTTGTATTTCTCGGATAAATATCTCTTGCTTTTGTAAATAAATGGTCATGTTGTTTGATAAAGATACATATTTCGTATATATACATACAGGAAAATGGAAGAATACGTAATTCTTTAAACAGTGGTTCACACGAATCTATGTAAAAAGCTCCTGTCAAAGCTCTTAAGCATCTCTTTTGGGCTATTAGCCTCGCTAGAGTTTCCCCACAAGATGAGTCCATATCGAAGTACTGATGCGACATAAACATGATAAGCTGCTAGGACTGTACTTGGTAAAGCCGTTTTACGCAATCTATATAATACATAAACACATCTATCAATTTTTTGGCATACCATGTCTACATGCTCTTTCCATTTTAGATTTTTATCTAGAAGTAATCCTAAAAATTTATCATGCTTCTGCTAAGAGCTTCTTCTATTTGGGTATTTGTATAATTTATCTTAAGGTTATAGTTATTAGAGCGGTTACTTAAACTAAATTGCATAAATGAGGTTTTTTTAATATTAACTTGAAGATTATTATCCTCCAGCCAATTTACCACTGTATTAATTTCATTGTTAATTTCACTTTCATAAATATCAATCTCATTTTTATTATTACATGTCATAATTATTGATATGTCATCGGCGAATAAATAACAGTCATTTTTTGTCATACTAGGCAGTTCATTAAATAAAATAATAATGGTCCAAGGACGCTTCCTTGACACTAAATCTATTTTATTTAAAGTTTGATTGTTGGGCAATTATGGTAGCATTTTCGTCGATAGAATTGATCTCCGCACATTGCTTACGGTCTTTTAAGACAGACTCCATCCAGTTAAGAGCTGGTCCTCTAATGCCATTTTGCTTTAACTAATCCAACAAGGTGGTGTGTGATACGAAGTCAAAAGCCTTGCTCATATCAAAAAATATTACACACGTTGGTTTTTTTGAATCTATATTTTCTGCTTTTTTGTTAACCAGTTTAAATGCAGCTAATGTTGTCGACTTGTTTTTTTGAAAGCCAAATTGTTGCTTGTTTATTATATTATTTTTTGTAAAAAAAATTATTAAGCGGCCATACATTGCTTTCTCAAAGACTTTTGAAAAAATAGATACGAGTGCATATGGGCGGTACTTATTAAGTTGTTTTTTATCGTCTTTTTTATGTTGTGGCTTGACCGCCGATAATTTTAGTACGTCTGGGAATTCACCAGTTTCAAACGACAAATTGATTAGGTATGTTATAACTCATCTTTGCATATTTTAATAATTTTTGTGAGAATTTCATCATAGCCTACTGCTTTAGTATTCCGCAACAATTGTATTATTTTTAATGATTCGTTTTCCGTTACTGGAGTGAGAAAAATACTACTACTAGTTTTATTTTGATTTATACAAGGTTTCAACTTTCGCTTTGTCAGACATTTATCACTGCTGTTAGTCAAATTTCCAATAATCATTAAAACTGTTTGCTATATCTTTAGTGTTAATAATCTCATTATTATTTACTATAACCGATTCTATACAAGTGTCACTATTGTTACTTTTTGTTTCATTTTTAATAATTTTCCACGTCGCATAGCATATGTTTTTACTATTTGCTATATAATGGGTATAAGACAATTTTTTTGATGTGGCAATACAATATTTAAGTGTTCTTGCATATTTCAAATAACTATTCTTATTGCTATCGTCTTTTTTTCTATATGTTCTATATCTTAATACTCTTTTTGTTTTACAGCTTATTCGAATACCTTTAGTTATCCATTTGGGCTTTCCATTGGATTCCATATTTTAAATTGTAATTCTCGGAAATCAAAGTCTATATAATAGAGTTACTAAGGAATGAAATTTGCAAAATGCGTTATTTAAATTTTTTTGTACATAGACTTCATTGAACAACAAGCTTTTTAGGTAATTTTTGAATATCTCAATATAATAATTACTATAATTACGTTTGTACATAAACATAGATATTTTATTTTTGATGTTAACACTTTCGAAACATAGAATTTGTGCTGTGTTATGGTCAGAAATATCGTAATTATGTAAAGAACCCATAGCCCCATCAATATTACTCATTATATGATCAATGCATGTGCTATTTCTCGTTGGTAGATTAATGTGTAATCTAAAGTTAAAGTTTTGCACGATTTGCGTTAACTGTTGAGAGATTTTATTACAATTCAGTGTATTAATATTAAAATTACGTGATATAATCATTTTTCTATTCTTTTTACAGTATTTCTGAAGCACGGTTCTTAGTTTTTCAAAAAATATACTTACATCAGAATCAGGTGTCCTGTAGATACAAATGATAAACAAATTTTTGTCCACTATGTCTATCCCACAATATTCAAATGCTTTCGGTTCTCACAAAGTATGTAGTTATTCTAAATTTTTTGATCCTATCCCTTGTGATGTTAATATACAAACACCACCCCTTCTTTTTATTCTACTGTAATTTGATGCTAACAGATACCCATTTAGTTTTATATTACTTTCATGCCCTTTTGGAATGAATGTTTCCGTGAAGCATAGTATTTCAATTTTATCTGTATTTTGCAGATCTTCAACCATGATTTCTATTAAATCTTTCATTGCTAGAAAGCTTGCAACATTTTGGTTAAGAATTTTACAAATGCATGTTGCAAATGCACGAAAACTGTTTTTCCCCATTTTTACTGTCATCAACTTTAATTGGTTCAAAATAAAAAGGAATTGTTCCCTTTTTTGGTGCATCCTGAGATGAAGTTAAAGTTTGATTATTTTTTGCAGTCACGCCATGAGTCACTTATTCTTGTTTAATCCCGCTTTTTACGCAGGTGGCGGGTTCCGTCAGTGGACGGCTGCAGCCGATGGCAGCCGTGCGAAGAGTTTCGGAAGCCCTGGCAGCGTTGGCACTGTGCTGGCCCTTTCTTCGAGCGCCACGGTTCTACCTTGATGCCCGCCATGTTGAGTAATTCAGTTATCTCATATATGGCGGGGGTAATTCCAGGAGATCTCTTCAGGATTATAAAATATATACATCCTGGCCGGCCTCTTCTTGCTTGCACTCGCCGGCAGTACTCGGGACTGTACCCCCGTGAGCGCAAAGCGTCTTCAATATCTGCTGGTTCAGTGTCGACCGGCAGGCCCCGAATCGCAAACTTAAGTCTGCGATCTGCCGGCAACGAGTAACTGAACCAGGGGAGCTTCGCGGTTTCTTCTTGACTTGAGAGGTACTGTTGTACCACTCTATACTCTGCTTCGTCCGCTGGCCCTTTTCCGAAAGGGTAGGCATTTGGGGGCCGACCCAACTTCTCGCGCAGGATCTTGAAGTGTTGGATCCAGTTGGGCATTTCTTCAACCACCAGCGGCGGCATTCTTCCCTTGCGGATGGTGTCGGCGGCCGTGGGGACGGTAGTGGCCGTGGGGACAGTCTGCGTCTTCATTTGGTGGCCGGGAGTCGATGTGGTAGTGGCAGTTGGGGATGCATTTTGTGGTGGCATCTCAGGTGAGCTTGCCCGTATACGGGTGTGCTCACCTGTGGATGGGTGCTGGCTGCAGGTCGATGGAGGTGCGCTGTAGGTCTGCATCTCCTTGATCGTGAGATCCTCTTGACTTGAGAGGTACTGCTGTACCATTCTGTATTCTTCTTCGTCCGCTGGCAGGAAGCGGATCCCTCTGCGGTATGGACGGGCGTTTGCGTTCCGACCCAACTTCTCGCGCAGGATCTTCAGGTGTGGGATCCATACGGGCATTTCTTCAACCGTCAGCGTCGGCATTTTTCCCTTTCGGGTGGTGGCGGCGTCCGTGGGGCCGGTGGTGGCCGTGGGGGCAGTCTACCTCTCCATTTGGCGGCCGGGAGACGATCGAGCCGGCGAGCTTCGCCGCAGTTGGGGATGTATTCTGTGGCGGCATCTCAGGTGTACTCATCTGTTGATGAGCGCTGGCTGCAGGTCGATGGAGGTGCGCTGTAGGTCTGCATCTCCTCGAGGATGCTCTCCACACTAATAGAATGATAGTTTGGAGAGAGCTTCTTTTCAACCGCGTGGCAGGCGGTCGTGACCAGACGCGCGTATTCCGCCTAAACACCCGCGACCTCGATCCCCAGACCAAAGTGCGCAACTGCGAAGTTGAGCATGCTCTGGCTACACAACATAATGTTGTGTGCTAGGGATTCGGTCTTCGGGGGAGCGCACTGGATGGTCTCAACTGTCGTGTCGTCGCGGGTCTGCTGTGGCGTCTTTCTGGGCACAACGCGTGTTGTAGACGCGGCGGGCGCTCGCGGCGGTTCTGCGCTGATGTGCGGTGTGGAAGCGATAGGCGTCGTGTCCATTGTGGACGCACGACGGACGGCTTCTTTTTCTTTGACTTCTTCGAAGACATGGCGTCGGGCTCCAACGTCAGTGGAGCTGGGACCGTACTTCACTGCTCAAGGCTAGCAGCACATCCCTCCCTGCAGTTGTGCCGTTCTCCGGGGGATCCCGCTGGTGGGAAGCCGGGTAGTAGGTACTGAGCCTGGAGGGCAGCTACGTAGCCGGAGATCGGAGCTGGTGACGGCGTCCTCGCACCACGGATGATGGCGCGGCGCTTTCTGAGGGTAGTTTTAAAAATAAAGCGACTCAGAGAGCTAGGTTGACAACGAGCACGAGTGAATATGGCAGTACGGTTGCCAATCCCTGAATGAACTGAGTTGTGCGCGCGTGCTGCTTTTTATAGGCTCTGTGGTGGGGATCGAATGACACATCGTACGATCGTTGGACCAATTGCCCGTTGCACGTTGTTTCACAAGCATTGATAGTGGCACCGTCATATACATGTATATATGTTCTAGATTTATATTTATATATATATATATATATCCCTGTTTATTGTGTATTCAATACTCACATTGGCGTCTGGTTCACGAGGCGACAACAAACAATGTCTCAATATTGTTAGGCCTCTGATAACGGCGGAAGGTCATAATAGCAGAGTTTTAACTACCATTAAAACTCTTATTATGCCGAGTCGCGCAGAGGGGCATAAAAAGGTCGTTTATCCTCCACCAAATTAAATAAATGAATTTTGAAGGCTGTTATTATATGTATTTGAATTTAAGTGGACTGTATATAGGAGGAGACTGGTAATTCGGTGTAGAACCATACAGATAGATGCGGTCAGTGATTGAGGAGTAAGGAAGACACGCCTTACCATTCGACGTGCACGTCGAGGTTAAAATGGCCGCCTGTTGTTATGATAAAACGATCAGCAGTGTAATTAATCTAATTCTAGTAACCATTATTTTTATTTTTGGACCCGGTGTCCTCCCGCCGCGGCCCCACCCTCGCCTCTCGTCTTGTCACTTGCGCGTGCGACACAAGCGCAACTCACCTACAACTTTCCTACCATTTAATTACAAACCTATCGTGGCTGACACCGACTCCAGAAATAACAATAATCGTTACTAGAGTTAGATAATTAAAAAGAATGTATAAAAATATATAATTATTTTTTTACTTTTTTATGGAATAGGAGGACAAACGAGCGTACGGGTCACCTGGTGTTAAGTGATCACAAAGGTGTACGCGCTTTTTTTGAAGGTACCCATGTCGTATGATCCCGGAAACACCGCACAAGGAAGCTCGCTACCACAGCTTTGTAGTACGAGGGAGAAAGCTTCTTGAAAACCGCACTGTGGAGGACCGCCACACATCCAGATGGTGGGGATGATATCCTAACTTGTGGCGTGTCGTGCGATGGTGAAATTCGGCGGCAGGAATCAGGTTAAACAGCTCTTCGGAACACTCCCCGTGATAAATGCGATAGAAGACACACAATGAAGCGACGTCTCTACGCAACGCCAAGCGATCCAGTCGTTCAAAGAGCACTGAGTCCCCGACAATTCGAGCTGCTCTACGTTGCACGCGGTCAAATGGATCGAGCAGATACTGGGGTGCACCAGACCAGAGATGACAGCAATACTCCATGTGTGGCCGGACCTGCGCTTTATAGAGCGCTAGAATGTGGGCCGGCTTGAAGTATTTCCGTGCTCTATCGATGAGGCCTAGCTTCTTCGAAGCCAATTTGGCTTTGCCCTCCAGATGGCCACAGAATTGGCAATCCCTCGAGATTTCGAGACCCAGTATTCCGATACTAGGCGCGGCTTTAAGAGAAGTGTTCTCGAGGAGCGATGATACGACAAATGGGGTTTTTTTAGTGGTAAACGTGCAAACTTGAGTCTTCTGGGGGTTAAATTGGACAAGGTTCAATTTTCCCCATACCGCGACCTTCTCGAGAGAGGACTCGATAGAAGACACAAGTTTCTCCCGGCACTGGTCGACGATTTCCCGAGAGAGACCTGCATGGCCCGTGTATACGGCATCACCAGTGCTGTCATCTGCATAGCAATGCATGTTGGAGGTGTCCAGCATATCATTGATATGCAGAAGAAACAGCGTAGGAGATAGCACACAGCCTTGGGGCACTCCAGCATTCACGGGCTTCGGGTTCGAGCAATATCCGTCGACAACGACCTGTATGCTACGCCCAGTGAGGAAGCTGGAGGTCCACTTGCACAAGCTCTCGGGAAGCCCAAATGATGGAAGTTTTGAGAGGAGCGCCTTGTGCCATACACGATCAAAGGCCTTCGCTATATACAGGCTAACTGGCAGGTCTTCCCCCTTGCTTTCAATAGCCGCCGCCCATCTATGTGTTAGGTATACCAGAAGATCACCTGCCGACAGTCCATGGCGAAAGCCGTACTGTCGGTCGTTGATCAACTGGTGACCCTCTAGGTATACTAAAAGCTGGCGGCTAATTATGCTCTCCACGATTTTGGAGAGCAGGGAGGTGATAGCAATAGGCCTGTAGTTTGCCGGATCCGAACTGTGTCCTTTTTTTTGGATCGGATGGACAAGGGCTGACTTCCATGAGTCAGGGACTACGCCTTTGTAATAAGAGTGCCGGAATAAACGCGTTAGCACCAGCGTCAACTCAGAGGCACGCGTTCTAAGCACGATTGGAGAAATGCCTTCCGGCCCGCTCGACTTCCTGACGTCCAACGAAAACAGAGCATGCCTAACAGTTTTCTGTCTGAACTGTACTTCAGGCATAGAGCTCTGACACCGCGGGATGGTCGGCGGTGTTTTTCCGTTGTCGTCAAGAGTCGAGTTGGAGGCCAAAAGAGCGCACAGGAGCTCGGCTTTCTCTTTTGCCGTATGGGCCAGGGTGTCATTCCTCATGTGCAACGGCGGCTGGTTGAAGTTACCAAGAGCAGCTTTCGACAACGAACAGAACTTGCGTGTTCCGGTCGGGTAACTGGAAAGCTGTTCGCCAATTTTGACGACTTGCTTAGACTTCGCACGGGCGATTTGCCGCCTAAAAAATCTGGAGGCACGGCTATATTTCCTCTTAAGAACTTTGGAGTTCAGATCCTTTGTGCCCAGCGCCGCAACCCAAGTTCGATACGCCTGTTTTTTGCAGTCAGATGCTGCTTTAACTGACGTATCGAACTAGGGCTGTGATCTGCCACCGATCGGTACTACAGAGCTTGGTATAAAAATATCCATGCCCTGCAGTATCACATCGCCTACTGCAATGGCGCAGGCACTAGGATCATCCGAAGGGAAACAAACCTTGCCCCAAGGGTAGGATGCAAAAAAGGAACGCATCCTATCCCAATCTGCTGACTTGTAGTGCCAAACGCGGCGGGTTGCTGGTGGTCTGCGACGTTGGCGTCGGATATGCACTACACTCCTGACCAGGCAATGGTCGGACGTTCCGAGAGGGGCGACGACAAAGACCTAGTAAGCATCGGGATGTGTAGTCAGCAGAAGATCTAATAAGGACGGCATGTGGCTGACATCCGGGAGCCGCGTTGGCGACTCAACCAATTGGGACAGACCATACGCCAATGCAAAATTATGCACAGATCGCCCTGCGTAGTCTGTGGTACGTGATCCAAGCCATTCGGCATTGTGCCCTTTGAAATTACCCAAGACTACGATTTCAGCGGAGGGGATCTATGCAAGCACGACGTCAATTGCCGCTTGAACGCAGCCCATGAGATGATCGGTTTCTGCGTTACCACTATGGGACCTGTAGACACACGCATAGATACGGACACGGGTCGTCTAAATCTACATGGAGCCAGAGAGTAGACAGGTCCCTACCCTCAAAATTGCCGAGACGGCGACAGCAGATATCCTCCCTAACGTACACACATACCCCGGCATGAGGCAAAAAGTTGTGCTCAATTTTGTACCCGGGGTACGTTAAATATGACGTATCGCTAGGTCGAGATATCTGCGTCTCCGTAAGGAAACACAAGGCCGGCTGCGCCGTCTCAAGGTGGTGGTGGACGGCGATTAAATTGGAGTGAATTCCCCTGATATTGCAAAAGTCCACGTTGAGCGTGGAGCGGGGTGCCGTGGTGTTACTGCCTCGTTTGTCCTCGGTCATGCGCGGTTCTGTGCCCACCCCAGAATACGAAGGGCGGCCCGAGCGAGAGTGCTCGGGGAGGGATTCTCCGGCTCTGGTAGAGCCGGTACCCTCCTGGGGTAATATCTTTTTACGGACCGCTCTCATAATTTGTGGGGGGGGGAGGGATGGCCTCCGGTCCTCTACACTAACCTATGCGAAACATAGCGGCACTAGGCCGCTACTTCACGCCGGTATTCCATGCGAGTGTGGTAATTAACCCGGACGAGTCTGGCCAGACTGTGCTGACGTCATTACTTTTTAGTATATCAGCCATTGTTCTGAATAGATTTTGTTTTTTGAAGTCAAAAGTTTGTTTTTTCGATTTTTAATGAATCTGAAGTACACTATACTAGCGGCACGCTATGGTGGCCGTATTGACATATTATAATAGTGATGTGAAATGTCAATTTATAATAGAAAATTGACAATAAAGAACAACAATTTGCTCCTTCAATGTAATTATTAATTAATACGAAACTTCATGAGTGGACAAACGTCAAAACGGCTATCATAGCGTAGCGTACGTATAAGTATCTAATAATTCGTCTAAATATGTGTAGATCTACTAAATTTCGCAATGTAACAATTGTAATTTGATTACAGATAGAGATTCCGCCACAGATCGCACCCTTACTGTAAGTCGTTAAGGAGTTCCATTGGTCATCATATTTGACTTGATTGATTTTGATTTGAAATTTCTTTATTATCATAATTATTACAGTTGTATGTTTCCAGTGTACATTAAAACCTAGAAATACAAGTAATAACAGTAGTAACACGTTTTTTAACAGATATCGCCTTTATTACAAAAACTTTTTACAGGAATTTAAAAATTACAAATACTTAATTTATATATACTTCCCTAATTTATATAACTATTCCCGAAATGTTGTGCTAAATCAAAAAGTAAGAAAAGATCTAAGGGTGTTGATCCAATCATTAACAAATACAGGGAACTAAAGAAAACCATGAAAGTAACAAGCGAAGAAGATATATTTTTGAATAACTGTGCCAATATACAGTATAACGTGAAACCTATTATAGGTGATAAGCTGCCAGCTATTACTGATTACAAGAATCCCGATGATGACAGTGCAATATCGTCTAGTAATGGAAATCCTGAAATCACAATAGATTCTGGTGCTTACGATACTAGCCAATCACTTGAGACAACTTGTTCGCAAGAGTCAGAAATAAGCGTAGATTCACTTTGTACAATAAAATCTATATCGTTTGATGAGGTAAAGGACGCTGTATCATCAGCAAAGCATGCGATGTTTGTGTCGTTTTGTATGAGGATGTCATTTACAAAGATAAAGAGATAAGGTCCCAGTATGGAGCCCTGAGGGACTCCAGCAGGTACTGATTTTGGAGATGAAGAGTTTTCACCAACATGAACTGAATGATTTTATTAATTTCGCAAGCATAATAGGATAATAGGAGTATCCAGGCAAAGCAGTTTACTCAGTAATGCATCGTGCCATACTGCGTCAAAAGCCTTTTCGATGTCCAGTAGGAACATACCAGTTGACTTCTTTAGATTTAAGTTGTGTGACACATATTCAGTAACCCGCGCTGGTTGTTGAACAGTTGAGTGACCTCCCCGGAAACCAAATTGCTCGTCTAATAGCTTACTTACTGTAGCTTTTAACAACCTCGTGTATACAACTTTTTCAAATAATTCACCTAGAGAAGGAAGTAAACTAATGGGCCGGTAGGACCTAGGATCAATATCGGGTAGTAGTAAATAGGACACGTCCTTCCGTAACGAGGTTTAATTGTGACTGGCAAAGAGAACACATTCACTACGTTCTGTGAGCAGCGTCAAGTGTGATCTACAATTCTATACATTATGATATACTTCACACGTACTACCTTTAAGTACATACATCACACGAAGATACTTTGCCGGGCTTGTGTATAGCAATCAGTTTCGCTGTTTTCCAGATCGTTGGGAAATATGTCAGTAATAGACAGGCGTTGAAGATTTTAGAGAGCAACACTATGCACTTTTGAGGTAAGTTTTTGATGAGGAGATTTGTTATATCATCAGGACTGGTGCTTTTCAAGTTTTGAGATTAGATATATATTCTGTAACTTCAAGTGGACGGACAACGGCCGTGGTGAGTTTGTCAATAGTTTGATTATCTAAAGCAGCTACAGAACAGTCGAATGCTGCCTGCTCCTCACTACACTAGTTATCAGTTAAAAGCATGTTGCTGACAAAAAAATCTGCAAGAGTATCACACTGGTCTTGTTTGCTGGTTGTCAAAGTGTCATCACATCTTATAAGAGAAGGAATTGGTGGGAAATTATTCGATTTTAAGCTTTTGATCACTCGCCACAAGTCAGAATTAGGATTATCTACTTTACCGAGCTTTTTGCTCCAAGCGTTATCATGGATTGTCTTTAAGGCGTAATTGATATCAAGCTGTAGTTTACGTACTTTGAGTTTTAACAAGTGACGCACGGCAATATAATTTTCAGCAGCAGCATATCTGCGGAGTCGATTTTTTTGTTGTATAAGCCTTTTTACACGACGTGGCAAAGCTGGCATACTCCAAGGTTTGACAACAATTGTTGGTACAGATTCATTTCTTGCCGCTAGTATGTTTTGAAAGTCGCTTATGTCAAAATCAATTTCACCAGTAGTTTTATATATAGATGAAGAAAGGTTTATGTTACTGTTTAGAATTTTACGATATTTTTTCCAGTCTGCTTTTGAGAAATATATTTCGTGATAGGTCTACGAGTAATGATTTTATTGAACTTAGCAAAAATCGGAAAATGGTTAGAAGACAGAGCGGGTATTGTGCATATGTTGTCAATAGGGTAGATCGGATTATGTTAGTATGATAATGTACTAAAGTTGGATCTTGAGGTTACGAACTCGCTATCTAACATGTGATGATAAAGTGTATTGCCACGTCAATTTATGGTGCCTGGTGACCAGCTTGGCATTCAGGTCACCCATGACTAAAATGTTTCTTTTTGGTAGTTGAATTAGAATACCAAATACTTCAAGATTTGTAGTAGTTGGATATTGATAACGTCTGTGTGGGATGTCGGATCTAACTAATATTGCGACACCCTGTCAAGTTCCACTACAATGTTTTTGTTGCCAATAGCAAAAGAACCCCAAACACACAAAAATATCAACATTCAACACACTTACTGCTAGGTCCGCGAGTTCTTGCTGTTTTTATGGACACAGACAGGAATTCTTATCAGACATAATGGACAAGGTGTGTCAAAATCAAAATAACTTTTTCCATAAAAGTTTTGCAACCGGAAAATTCATTTTTAATTTCCTTGAGTGTATTTAGTATATCTAATATTTCGTCTGTAGCTTCATCGTGACTTTGTCCCATGAAGGTAGATTTTCGACTGGATTTCTCTCGCTCAATTTGGTGTAAGACGGAAGAGGTTTGCTTGGAATTCTGTTGAGGTGAATCCATAGGACTATGATTTACTTCGTTGAAGATGGTATTGGTTTCCACGCACCTGTGCCTTTTGTTTTCCAGTAATTTGCGCCCACGATGGTGTGGTTTGCGAATATGTTTTTAACCGTGTAGGAGCAGTTCACGACGATTGAGGAACGTATCTTTTCTCTCTGAGTTTGAATTTGGTCCAGATATCTTAGCCTCGCCGGGCATTCTGAGTAATAAGCTTGGTGGTTTTGTTTACAATTACAGCAGTGAGCTGGATCATCTCTGTTGGTTTTTGAACATTCCCAAGTTGGATGAGCTAAAGGCATTTTACACATCTTGGAGGTCTATTACAATTCTTAGAAGCGTGACAATTAATTTTGTAATTGAATTTGCGTATGTCGCTTCTGGTAGGTAGCTGAATAAGTAATGGAGGACACTCAGTAGAGCGAAGTGTTTTCATTTCAGTCGTCGTAATTCCAGCAAATCCTAATGACGCTGGTTCAGTGGGTAGAGTGTCATGAATAAATTTTGGCAGCCCCTTGATGACCGCTTTGGGAAGTTTCTCCTCTTTTCTGGAAAAGGTGTGAAATAAAACATTTTCTTTAGAGAGGCCCCCTTTGTGTCGTTGATGACCTTGTGTCGAATAACACTGAACCTTTACTATATTGCGGCCTCTGATCTGCAAATGAATTTTCTCGTTCTTCTCGATTACATCTTTAATCTTCTTGCAGCTCCAATCACCCAACAGTTCCATCAAAATGGGTTGAACTTACATGGGTGACTTTTTATGTGAGGCTTTTTTGAATGTATCTGTAACTCCATCGTCAACTGGAAGTTTGTTGAAGCGATTGCTGATTTCAGTTTCACTTCCCTTCTCAGGCGTGTCCTTAGAAGTGACGAACTTTTCAGGCTGCTGCCATTGGTCTCTGAGAGAAGGCAAGTCTTCACGAGGTCTCTTGGTGGCTAGGTTTGGAATTGACGAAGATCTTTTTACAAACCTGTCCATAATAACGACAGTAAAATTATCGATAGGCAATTTCCCATCACTATATCTTAAATCCGGCGTAAACCAGATCGCAATTCACTATAACTTAACGTACGTGAGATCACTAGAGGAGACCGAGCGCGAATGATTGAATCATATTTGACTACGACAATTACTTGACCATTAAATATTCTAATAGCACAAAAAATATTCGGCCGAGTATCTTTAATTTGCTCTTAAGAATTTAAGAGTTCCATTACTATGTCATGCATACTATAATCAGAACCCAACCAAACTCTCACCAAACTACCTTTGAAGTATATTTTTTCCAATAAAAAAAGAATCATCAAAATCGGTTGGCGATATTAAGTTATTCATTCTATTTGTCATATTTATAGTAAATAAAATAATGAATTATTCTGATTTAACAAACATAAAAAAAATACCGACGAATTGAGAACTACCTTTTTTGGAGTCGGATAAAAATGGATATGGAATTGTGGAGAGGCGAAAGAGAAGGAGAGGACTTGAAGAAACCGCAGTATACCTGCAGGTTGTGGGGTGGACACATCAGATGACACGGATTACATGATTGATATCAATTAGACTGTCATCTGCACCATCGGGATGTGTGGCGTTCCTCCACATTGCAGTTTTCAAGGAACTTTCTTGCACAACCAAACTGTGGAATGAGCTTCCTTGTGCGATTTTACCAGGACGATACGATATGGGTACCTTTGAAAAAAGGCCTGCAAGGCTCATGTGATTCCTCTGGTGTTGCAAGAGAATGTAGGTGACGGTGATCATTTAATATCAGTTGACTCGTGCACTCGTTTGACCTCCTCTCACATAAAAAAAACACACAGTTCAGGATTGGAAGGGGCACGTCCAAGATCAGTGAGTTTGGATGAATAGCCTATCTATTCCTTCATCAAAGTTTTAATCACCAGTTAAGGTCACTTTTTACACGTGATAGGCTGGTTTACACAGGACGTGTCTTGGTGGGGAGGTATCATATCGGCGAGCTGGTGGTCGTGTAGCAGGAATGTGCGAGCATTATAATTGTGTTCCGGCTTCAAGAGCACTGATAGCTGAAATTCTTGGGCAAATGAGAATTAACATTTTATATCTGAAAGTGACGAGCGCAAATTTAGTTTTTCTTTCAAAAGACCCTTTAACATTCTTATTTCGATTTACTTTATATATTATGCAGTAATATTAAGGAATGCGAAAAATAGCCGAATGTTTATAATAAAATAAGTGCTAACCCGGCATATGTTGTTTTGACATATATATTAAATACTTCGCGCCCGCTCATTGTATGAATTTCTAATGAAATATCATTTGTATTGCAAATATATAGGTATTTATATGTTAAAAAGTATAGGTTCCGGATAAGTAATGACCAACATATTATATGTCATATAATAAAACCTTCTCCGAAACATGCGGCATCTAATGGTATAAGTATTATTCCGATCGGTATAGTATCATTCGCGGTATAACCGAAGGAAACTTCATTTATTAGTATAGATATGTATGTTTAAATGAAAGATACATAATATGACGTAAACGATATAAAGAAGTAATAACAATCATAGCACAGTAACATGATTCTCAT
The DNA here is from genome assembly GCF_905404315.1 of Leptidea sinapis. Lineage (NCBI taxonomy): Eukaryota > Metazoa > Arthropoda > Insecta > Lepidoptera > Pieridae > Leptidea > Leptidea sinapis. The sequence goes on along the minus strand of NC_066289.1, from coordinate 13,103,703 downwards.
GTGCATGAATCTCCTTTTCAGCTGGATTCTTTACTACATCCCTCATCTCCCGTTTATGCATGATGTAAAGGAATCTGAAAAACAAAAAAAAGTCATTTGCATACCGTATAAGTGTAAAAATGATATACATTATAAACTAAGGGTCGCTTTCGAAATGCGTTCCTAACACTTAAAGATTATTAGGAATCGAGATTTTAAGTAATCCGTCATCTGATCAGCAGACCTGCATCTTACCATGTTGTATAGAATACGATACTCGGGTTACAGTATCTGTCTGAACCTGATGTCGAAGACGTCACATAGTCGCTTTGTTACAGTGTGCAAAACAAGCACCACTAGGATGTTATTATTAATATATAAACAACTATACAACAAAAAACAAGGTTTTAATAATTAATGTAAAGGTGCTGTGATGCTATTTTATGATTATTATCTCGAAAATCAATGAAAAAAAATGAATATGTGCTACGTATGAAAAGTAAATATTTACGAGTACTTTTCTCACAGAACTATTATTATAGCGACACAGAACAACTAAACTAGAACTATTCAAATTCAAACAAGGATGAAAACATTCAAAATAGAATGTGACATCACTTATTGAAACTCAAAAACTACCACCCATTCCTAAACGAATGCCTCAGACCTGAGAAGAACGGGCGCAACAAACTTAGCGAGCTTTTCTTTTTCATCGAAAAATATGGTTATAAAGTAAGTGTTTGTTCCTGGTGTTTACATTATGGTTATGACAGTTTCTAGCAAATTCACTTATTTGCCTATGAACATACATTACATTATCCAAATGATTTGAGTTTTCTTTAGTGTTAATTCCGCCAATATTAGTCTTTGAACAATTCGACACGTGTTTCGCAAGGCATCCTCAGGACGTGTTGTCTCGCCAAAATCTGGCACGAGACTATCAAATCATTTGGATAATTATGGATTTCCGCAAAGTACAATATTTTTTTTATACATTACATTATCAAGAATATATTGAGACGAAATCAAGATGTTCGCCAATCCTTCACTAAGGCGGGCCCATTGAAATTAGGAATCTTGAGTAATGCCAAGAAATATAGCAGATTCACTGATTTTACCTTCACCTATCCGTTTAGCAAAACACTGCATCTACATTTTTGACATTTGGTACGGTAAACAACAAAAATCAACACGTTACAATGAAACCTTCAAAAGCACAGCAGCGATACCACGAAAATGTCACGTCATATAACAGTAATGAGACTGCAAACCGTACTGACGCACAAGGAAGAGTGCGAGGGGTTGAAAGGGGAACGAGTCGGGTCTACACGTTCCAGCGAGGTCAAATCATGTCATTCTAAATATTAAGATAATAGAGACATGAAAAGAGCAGTGCTTGTAATACTCTTGCGCGACAGATACCAAGCAATATTATTTGATAGGCGTTTGAATTGATATTCCAATTAGTCATCATCAATGCAGGATTGCGATTGATTAAAGAAATAGGTGGTAAACTAAGTTTATTATAAATTACACTATGGAGTATTGACAAGATGAGGTTGAAGCATGCAAAACAAACTGTTTGGTTACTAAGTTTTTGATATCGCATGATAGAAGGTTAAGCTTTATCAAGGCGACGTTAATAATAAGAAATACAACTTTTTTTTGTTTTATAACATATTTAGTACAAACTAAAGAGTATTTAACTAAAGAGCATGACTTGTCTTATAGTATATAGTGTCATTCAATACTCACGATATAAACTACTCGACGCGCCTAACGGAGATCTTACATCAAATGTTCGTGAATGCATAGTCTTATTCTACCGAACATCTCTCGCTTGTACCGTTATCTTTAAGTAATTTGAACTTTTAAAGTATTTTTTTACAAGATCTTAGACTGGATTTGAAACTTTAAATGATCGCAAAATTGAAAGCTGAGTTCAATATGAATTATAATTTTACATTAACAAGTATTCGGAAAAAATCGATTTTGAAGAACAATTTAGAAGCCGAAGATAAAGTGCTGTATAATCATTTTACGAAAGGAAGGCGCTATTTTACTGATACAAAAAGGAGCTGTTTGCTTAATAATAATATGGCATCTATTACATAACAGCTAATTACATCTCTTGTAACATGATAGCAAATGAAGTAATGATTAATATTAATGATTAATGTTTTTACTTTGACTGAGGCAGACCTGAGTGTGATCTATGTTACCCACTAATGTCAGCAATATAACAAGCGCTACCAACGACATGGAGCCATAAGATATCCGAATTAATAATTACACTTATATAACTGCTGTCATTTTTTACTTTGCTAGTAATATTATTTTATATGATTATCAATTCAATTTTAAAATACAGCAGTGCCAACTAACATTTGACATCATTAATACGGTTGGCTGTCGTGCTCAATATAATAATAATAAGCCGTGTATTCCATAACCCTTATATGACATTACAATCAATTGTTAGTAAAGTTCTTAAAATCTAGTGTTAGTTTTATTTAAAGTGACCAAATTAATTATTTTTCTTATATAATTTTGGTTATGGACCCCATTTTGGGTATAGGCCTCCCCCAACTATTTCCACTTTTCCCTATCCTTGCCCTGATCGATCCAGTTTCTCCCCACCGCCTGCACTATTTCATCGCAGCTTTGGTCTACCAGTGCTTCTTTTACCTGGAGATCACTTCCATTTGGTGGTCTCTAATGTCCACCTTCTGTCTGTGTAGCGCACTATGTAGCCCGCCCAGTGCCATTTCAATGTTAGCGCGTTTCTTAGTGCATCGGTCAAAGATTAATAATCTAATGTCTTCGCTACGTACTTTTTAAAGTTTCCTGATCCGCATGATGCTCCACTCCATTGCTTTAGCTATCTTTTCTATTTCTTATTTTATTACTTTTGTGCCCAGGTTTGACACCCTTTTCTAGACTAGACAGTTCTTTTCATATGCAGGCTATAGTTGCCTTTTAATATTTCTTTAAGCGACCAGATTTATTTCCATGATAATGTTATTCTCCTCATTACTTCTTCTGAGTTGATGTTTATAGTGATTGAGACTTGTTTCTCCAAAGTGATGTTACTGTCAATTATTCTATTGTGCGTACGTTTACTTGTGTTGGCCTTCTGTAATGGTTAGACATTGTATAGCAATTTCATTTGTAAATCTTAGATGATTGAGGTTTTTAGTATTTTACAGAATTCCTTTGTATGTCCAATTTATTTTACTGGAAAATATCTTGAAGAACCGCTATAAAAAGTTTTGGTGACAGCAGGTCACCGTGCCGTTCAATTTTGAAGTGTTCTCCGCTGGTCTTCAGTCTAACTTTGCTTGTACTATTTTCATACACGTTTTTTATAAAGTGGATACATTTCTGTTCGATATTTAAAGAGTACAGTAGTGCGTTCCAGGTGGAGTTGTGACTAATGCTGTCTGAAGGCTTTGCTTATCTATAAACGCCACATAGTGTGGTCTTTTAAATTATCTGTATTATTATATGATTTGTTCAATTGTCTGTTATGATCGATAGTGCTGACACCTGAAGTCAGCTTGCTTTACTGTAGGTTGTGCGTTGTCAGTTTCTTGGGTTATTCGTTTCAGTATTATTGAAGCAAAGAGTTTGTATGTGCTTGATAGATGACTAATTGGCCTACAGTTGCCTATATCTTGCGGGTTGCCTTTTTTAAAAGAAGAATTATGTCTGACAAGCACCAACTTTTACGAACAGTCTCACCACACGACTTTGTTTGAATTTAAGTGCGTTTTTATTGCTACGTATAGTTTAGTTTGATTTTCTAATTTTACCAACCATTTAATAAAGTTAGCGACAAAATTTAATTGTTAGATATTCCTTACGTCATGGAGCGACATCATTTGACGGCAAATGAAATGCAAAGAGCTGTAGGGATGTTGCAGGCGGGAAGTAATCAGTCTCAGGTATCTCGGCATTTTGGCATTCATAGAAGTGTTATTTGTGGTCTTTGGCAGCGCCACAATAATACAAGGGAACCCGCTAAACAGCAGTCAGGCAGTAAAAGGAGTACAACCACTCGGCCAGACCGGTACATACAACTGACTGCAAAACACCAGCCGATGTTAACCGCTCGAGAGATAAGTTTGAGGCTACAAAATTCAAGTGGTGTTGATGTAAGTACCCAAACTGTGCGAAGTCGACTGCATGAGTACGGCCTACGAGCTCAACGCCCAATTAGGTGCCCACCTATACGTCACGGAAATCGCGCTCGTCGAAATGAATGGTGTAGAGAACGCAGAACATGGAACCAGGAACAATGGGATAAAATTATGTTTTCCGATAAGTCCTGATTCGGGTTTAGGCCGTCAGCCCGGAAATACTGAAAGGCTCAGGTGCATTCAGGAAGTTCATCCATACAGCGGTTCAACAGTTATGTATAGGCGGTATAGGCGGATATTTAAAGAACAGGCGAACTGAGCTCGTTTTTGTAAATAGAAACATGAACGCTGAAAATTACGTTGAGGATATTCTCAGACCTTATGTCCATCCATTTGGACAAACCTTTGGCGCGGATTCTACGTTAATGCATGACAATACGCGTTCACATACAGCTTGGCGAACCAGTCAATACTTGGTAACGGAAAACGTACGGGTATTGCCCTAATAATCGTTGCCGACAAGTTCTGAATAGCAGAGGAGGCCATACTTTGTATTAAATTTTCCTTTTCTTTCACAATTAATTCAATTTCTTTAGAAATTTCATTTTTTTTTTAAATGTTTAGTTGCTTATGTACCTTAGTTTCTGCAGTATATTCTAATATTGTTAATTTCTGTTATTAAAAGAACTTATAAAGAACACAGCTGTTATTTTTACATCATAGGACCCTAAAAATATTATCAAATAAAATACAACTTTATAAGGTGTAAAACCATCCTAAAATTTAAATTACAACATGTTGCTTAGACTTTTTTGATGTGTGTATACGTACATATCATTATATATTATCCATAATATGTTCTTCTCTACCTCTGTTTACAACTAAGGTACCTAATTATGCTGTGTTTACCCATAATTGGATGTTCAATATAGTTTTTAAGTGTTTTTTAGTTTTTTTTTTGCATTAATGAAGTCATCCGCAGGGCATTTGCCGCTCTTAATATACCAGCTGTTTTAGAGCCAAATGGTATTACCCGCCGCGATGGCAAGCGTCCTGATGGAATGACGCTGGTGGCTTGGGCACGGGGACGGGCGCTGGTGTGGGACGCTACTTGCGTCGACACTCTGGCTCCTTCTCATGTCCAAGTTACGTCAGTTGGTGCTGGGGCTGCTGCTTCGACTGCCGAAGACAGCAAGCGTCGCAAATATGTTGGTTTCAGTGAGTCATACATCTTTGTGCCGTTTGGTGTCGAGACACTTGGCCCGTGGGGCCCAGAGGCGCGGAGAATGTTCAAAATACTATCTTCGCGCCTCAATAAGGCTACTGGAAACCCAAGTGCTGGCAGCTATTTCGGTCAACGGATCAGCCTTGTTATCCAACGGGGTAATGCTGCCAGTATTCTTGGTACGCTTCCACGTAATGATAGTTTTAATTTTATGTAGTCGTAGTATTGTAAATATAGTTATAAGATTTGTTTTGATTAAATATTTTGTTTTTAAAATGTTAATATGTATTCTAAATATGTTTCTGTGTAACTATATGTCGGTAAACCTTAATTAATAAATAAATCAATGCCGTTACAATATATAAAATACTCAACGCCTCACACGGTATGATAATTGTGGATTTCCGCAAAATGCCGCCTAATTAGTTAAAAATCATAATTATAAATAAAATGTAACCCATTAATAAAATATTTCATAGTCAATATACATTTGGAGCGATTGTTACTAGTCAATAACTCATTAAAGACGTGCCCGGAAACTACTTCACTACAAAACCGTATCAAAGGTAGTTGATAAGAAGTAATCATAAAATACAACTACATAATAGCATAAATGAACAATTAACAGCTCGATTTTCCTTTCTATTATTATCCAGATTCGTCAACGATCATGCAATAAAACAAATTAAAGTTAATTGCATCAATTCGTTGTTGTAAATTTTCCACAACTTTGAATCGAATATTGTATGATATTTACCATAGATCATTAATACGTCTAGTTACACTATGACAGCTGTGAAAACTTCGAAAAATATTGAGTTTAGAGCCAACCTCTATTTTGAGCAATTCTCGCAATAACACAGACTGTCATACTAATGGCGAGTGTATGACGTAGCTTATTACGCACACTAAACTAATATTCCTGGCCTCTTTTCATCGGTTGTCTACCTTGGTCATCAAATTAATTGTAATAAATCACTTTCCACAAAGTATTTTTGAACGCACGTTTATCAATATTTTATCAATAAACATAAAAGTTTACTTCACAAGTTCAATATTCAGGTACACACATAATATGTTGTCCTCATTGGATCCTTTTAATTAGGTATTTTATATTAATACGAGCCACGTTTAATATTATTAATTATTACATTTTATGTAAGACGTTATCTAAAACTTGCTCAAAAATTGATAAATTGCAACTTGTGAGTAGGTATGAACGGACACTAAAATGGCAAATTCGGTCGGCAGGCGATCTTCTGGTATATCTAACACATAGAAGGGCAGTGGCTATTGACAGCAAGAGGGAAGGCCTGGCAGTTAGCCTGGATATAGCGAAGGCCTTTGATCGTGTATGGCACAAGGCGCTTCTCTCAAAACTTCCATCATTTGGGCTTCCCGAGAGCTTATGCAAGTGGACCTCCAGCTTCCTCAGTGGCCGTATAGGTCGTTGTCGACGGTTATTGCACGAACCCGAAGCCCGCGAACGCTGGAGTTCCCCAAGGCTGTGCTATGTGCTATCTCGCACACTGTTTGGACACCTCCATGATATGCAGACGACAGCACTGGTGACGCTATATACGCGGGCCATGCAGGTCTCTCTCGGGAAATTGTCGACCAGTGCCGGAAGAAACTTGTGTCTTCTATCGAGTCCTCTCTTGAGTAGGTCGCGGAATGGGGTAATTTGAACCTTGTCCAATTTAACCCCCAGAAAGATTGCGCGTTTACCATTAAAATAACCCCATTTGTCGTATCACCGCTCTTCGACAACGCTTCCCTTACAGCCCCGCCTAGTATTGGAATACTGGGTCTCGATCTCAAACGGTTGCCAATTCCGTGGTCATCTGGAGGACAAAGCCAAATTGGCTTCGAAGAAGCTGGACGTCATAAATAGACCACGGCAGTACTTCAAGCCAGCCCACAATCTAGCGCTCTACAAAGCGCAGGTCCCGAAACATATATATGAGTATTGCTGTCATCTCTGGTCTGGCACACCCCAGTATCATATTGACCGCGTGCAAGGCAGAGCAGCTCGAATTGTCAGGGACCCAGTGCTCTGTGAACGGCTAGATTACTTGGCGTTCCGTAGAGACGTCACTTCCTTTTGTGTCTTCTACCGCATTTATCACGGGGAGGGTTTCGAAGAGCTGTACATTAAGTAAAAAACCAGTGTTTAATATTCTGGACACCAAACACAGCGGAGGTACCAAAGAACGTAAGTACTTATAAATGACCAGAGATTGGAACCTGTGGTCACTATGGACTTCTTGGGTATCACGTTAGATAAAAAGCTTCAGTGGGGTCCACACATTGCCCAACTAGCAGATAGACTCAGACCTGGGGCATATGCCGTTAGAAAGATTAGAGAGTACACGAATGTTGCTATCACAGATCTGTGTGTTCACGTTCCCGCCTCCTCCTTTATATCCATATTTATCTTAATGTGTTTTTCTTCATATATGAACTGGGTGCGCGGTGATGGCCAGCGTCTGTCACCCCGTGGGACGGTCGCGCACGTAGTTGTCGGTCATGTCACGAATCAAACGTTAACCAAACTTACACAAAGATCAAGACTGCTGGTACTGTCATCATTCCACCGAGAAGATAAAAGGCGCCAGGGAACGTATCGAGGGTAGTTGAGTACACTTTACTGTAGATAGGCGTATATATTACCGGGACCACTGCCTCTACAAAACCGATGAGGGAACACATTTTACCTGAAAATTTTATTAACATTTAGTTTGAATTTTTTTTTGTAATAATTCTTCTCGTTTGTTTGACCACTTGATTTATAAGGGCATGCTTTCAAAATTAATTAAAACAGAATTATTCAGTAGTAAAATCGTGACAGGCTAGATAAAAAAGTATTAACAAACTTTATAATCTTTTGACTCTGGTAATGTCGAGATAATTATTAAGTATCTCTTATATCTAAAAATCAGAGTTATCCATGCACAGACGACACAATGAAAGAAAAAGAACAAAATGACAGCATTTTTGAAGAGTTTTTATTTGTGCGTTCTCTGAGGGCTATATTTGAACGGGACACCGCGGTAACGCAACCAGTCACCGCTACCAACAAAATGTGTATTATATACAGCTCTAGAGGGAGTTACTTACCTGGGGTCAGTTTGGTTGCGCAACTAATTTGATTGGAATCTGGTGTCTATATGACGTCTAGTTTGGTTGCTTACGGATACCATGCAACCAGTCACGCCCTTACATGGTCCTAAGCTATTTTTCGTCAGCATTGTACCAATCAAAAGCAAAATGTCTATTTTTATTTTGTAAACATTTTGCATATTCTTGGTTTATTCTCAGGTATAACTTTATTATTATCAAATCTTTACTTCATATTAAAGTTATAAGCTTATTAGACATTCCTTAATGCTTAGAATCCGGTTATTAAGGTCAAGAATGGAATGATTCTTTAAATGACGTCACTATTATTTTAGATAAACCGTAATTGGAGGTTAAACAAATGACTGATACATTGTTAAAATTTGATTTAGTTGGTGTATACACCAACTTTAGTAAGTATTGTGTTGTATTCAGTATACAGGGTGTAATAATTAGGCAATTATTACGTAACTATTACAGATATCAAACAACTTTAAACTGATACTGAAAGTGCTAAGTATCAGTAAAATCTTTTTTGTTCAAAATGTTCATATTAAACACTCCCACACGTAATGTATATATACTTCCGACATCAGTTTAAAGGTTTCTGATATCAAAAGCAATAAAGGCATAAAAGGCATGAATATTTTTAGTGAGGTGTAACGCGGACAGACACTCTTGCTGTCATTATGATGCAGGCGCTAAATGTAGCGTTCCCAACCATGTTCAACAAACTTGTATTAAAATTTATTTTCAGGTGATTTATTTATTTATTTAACTTAAAAAATAACATAGTAAATTCTCCCTCAAATCAAAACTAATACACAATAATATTCTCCACCCATCTTACACAAGTTGCAGGTAACTAGTAACTAATCGAATATGTAAAGTATGAACAGTACTTGCAACTTACTTCGCGAAACCGTGCGAGAATGACATGCCGATTGTCGTATTTTATGCTCATATATTATGAATATCTTTGAATCTGATTTTTTTTAACAAAACTGGGTATATCTAGAATCATTTTATCATACAGTTTTGAATAAACCTTATACAATCCAGTAATAAAACAGACATAAATGTACACTTACCCACTTCATCTGGGTCTACGACTTTAGTTCCCAATGACCTTATAACTGTCGTACCAGAATTTCCAAAGAAATCAAACACTGGTCCAGTGTAAAACCACGTCCTGTTTGTAGCGAACCCGTATACAAAACTGGATACCACCTTACAGATCGTTGCAATACTTCCTATTAAGGCGTCGTGCATTTTCCAAAGTTTACTGAAAATCGTGACAGCTACAGTTGTACCTAAAATCAATCACTACAATGGCTTCTTCTCATGTGCAAGTTACTTCAGTTGGGCGCTGCTTCGACTGCCCAGCAGCACACAACTTGATCACAAATATGTCGCTCTCAGTGAGTCACAATTGTGTGCCTTTTGGTGTCGAGACACTTGGCCCGTCGGATCCAGAGACGCGGAGAATGTACAAATGGTGGTAATGATAGTTTTAATTTCGTTCTTTCTTACTTTACTTTGCGATTTGGTGACAGATACAATTTGTGATTAATGAACAAGTGTACCAACCCGCGACTCATTTTTTTATAGTTATTTATCACTATAGCAGCTCCTGCTGATGTTGTTTCAATGAGCAGCGTAATAGGAAAATATCGATATTTTATTTACTCCCAGCAAACCCTTTATTTTCTGTAACGTTGACCTCTGTGCATTTGGAATGTTATTCAACGGCAACATTGTGATAACAACTCTATAAAATTGAACAATACACCTCCCAACAGGCTTGGTTGCATAATGCATAAACTTTACACTCCTTGATTGACTACTGAAGGAAGGAAATCATCTTACATCGATTTTAACCTTTATTAGCCGTTGCGTGCACACAGACAATTAATTTATATAAAATTGTTGGCCTTCTTAAGATAAGTACAATGTATCCCTATTAGTTATATCTACTCAATGACGTTCTATACATATAGACAATGCACCTCATACAAAATCAAAGTTGAAATATGGCACATGCCATAAATGACAATAATAAGCTACGACTGCTATGTCTATACATTTCAGTTTCAGCTGCGTATTTTGAATTTAGAACCCAATTTGGACAGTGACATCAGTGGAGTAGCAGTAAGGTATTTTTTTAAGCCCAGACGAAAAAGAGGGTTGCTATAAGTTTTACGTTCATCAGTCTGTCCCTATTTTCCGATCAAGATCTGTTCAGTCGGAGGTTTTTAACATTTTTAATTAAAAATTACATTCATATGATAAAGGGGAAAGTTTGGGTAAGCTAAAGAAAGATTTAGAAGCTAAGTTAAGGTAACCTTTAAATGAGAGAAAGTAATACTTAAATATAATATATTTATTCATATAAAATAATTTAGGTAAAACTGGTTATTTAAATTTTAGGTTCCTTGAATTAAATTAAATTTGTCTTTTAGACTTAGATATATTTTCCAGGGTATCTTTTTGGTAAATGTAGTGTAACCGGACATCAACATATATTTGTACGATAGGTTTTGTCAAATTTTCAATATGGTTAAATCCAAAAAACTTAAATACTTTAGTGGGAAATATAAATATGCTTAACAATATGTTATGTTTTAAAGTGATAACCCTCACTTCTAGGATTAAAACACAAATAAAATTTGAAAAACAAAATTTTATGGAGGATGCGGGATTCGAACCCACGATCTCCGGCGTTCCGTGCCGGTGCTCTAACCAACTGAGCTAACCGTTCGAGTACCGCCTCGTTATAAAATTCTGTTTGCTTTGTTCATTTCTCAAAAAACAACCGACTTACCACACCGACAACCGTTACTAGAATTAGATTTATTAATTAAATTATATAAAATACGCAATTATTTTTATACATTTCACTGCATATTATATCTACTGTGTTGGAATAGTGTTTGAAGTCGGTTGTTTTTTGTATGTTTTTTTTAGTGAATCTGATGTACACTAACTAATAATATGGCTAAATATGTGTAGATCTACTAAATTTAGGAATGCAGCAATGAACGTAAGTGGATTGCAATTTGATTATAGACTGTTAGAAATTCTACCACAGATCGCACCCTTACTGTAAGTCGTTAAGGAGTTACATTGATCATCATATTTTACTACGACAATTACTTGACCATAACAACGTTAGGGTATGTGACTCAAATATCCAGATAGCATAAAAAAGATTCGGCCTGTTATCGTAGATCCTAAGAATTGAAGAATTCCGTTACTTTGTCATGGATAACATAGGCAGAACCTAACCAAACTATCACCAAACTACCTTTGAAGTATATCCTTTCCAATAAAAATGAATTATCTAAATCAGTTTGCGCGATATTGAGTTATTAGTTAATTTGTTGCGCACATACTTATAGCATATTTAACACTTTTATGGTTTTCTCATGGTGGCCAAAAAAAGGATTATCAAACTCGGTTCACCCAGTCGATAATTCTGAGGTAACAAACAGAAAAAAAAACATACCGACGAATCGAGAGCCTCCTCCTTTTTGAAGTCGGTTAAAAAGAGCGACTCTATTGTTTTCATTTCTGACTGTTTCCTTTCATTTGTCCCATTCTGACAAGCGGGTCTTGTCTGGGGACTTGACAACAATTGTACCATATTTAATGAAAAAATATTCGTTTTTATTAAATGACTTACGCTTTTTGCATATCAATCTTATATAAATAAAATAATCTTACCTATGATAAGTGACACCATGTTTTTATTGAGTCGTTAATGTATTATTTAAGCACTTTTTATAGTTCACTTAGCCTTGTTGATTGACACACAGTTGACACACGACTAAGGAAAAAAGTGTGCTTACATTGTCTTTAAGCACACCTTTGCTGTTCCGTTAGCATGACTGCGAATGATATGCCCATATGTATAGAACGTCATTGTATCTACAGTACAAACACTTTATAATATTAATACGTTTTGATAATACTTACCAGCTAGGCCCATGAGTACGGAGTATGTAGAAAACAAACTGAAGTCAATAACGTCCATATTGAATTTCTTTAATGTGTATAAAAATAGTACAGCGCCTTCACCTGAAAACAAAAATGCTTATGCTATAATGTGTAGCTGTTATATTACACTGATAAACGAGACATTCTTACATATATATTCGTAGAATTAGCATTAACTTTTAGGGCTATATTTCATCGAGACATCAATCACGGTGGCGCAACCAGACGCGCCATCGTGGTGTCCGTAAGTTACCAACCTAGACATCATACAGACACCAGAGTCATGACGCTGGTCACGCCGCCAAATTGGTTGAGCAACCAAACGGACACCAGGTGAGTCTCAGTCAAAACTCTATATAGCTGTATACATTTAGTTGGTAGCGGCAACTGGTTGCGACACCGTGGTGTCCCGGTGATATGTAGCCCTTAAGGCTGAGTTGTCATAGTCAGTTCTAATAAAGTCGGTCCGGTCGGGCTAAGCGAGCACGACAGTCGGAGCAAATTGTTATTGATTATTGAATATTTATATGAAAATTGAGATCATTAAATAAAGATACTTAAATTATTAAACATAGAACGAAAATAGTTCTTCTCTTGGCTAAACTAACGAAACAAAAAAAACATTTTGTAAGAGTGATATATGAAAATCATTTTTATAGCGGCATCTTATAAACCATTGGAGCCGCTTGCATTTCTTACTCGGATGCCAAGCAGATTTATATATGTATACAAATAATATCTTACAGGAAAGTTTGTGGTTGATGTCTTTTGTTTCAGAGATGGCACTGATTCTATAAGAGACACCGAGTAAATCTCGATATTTAAAATCATTATTTATGCTAAACGAGCTTCATCCGCTCTTTTTAATTAAAAAAAATAGAAATATTCTCAATACTCAATCTGTGATCAAGTGAACTTTGTCTATTGTTATAAAGACATGTATCAAGATACCTTCCAGAATACGAACCTTTAGGTTACGGGGAACAAAAAAGACTGAAAGAAAAGAAACGCCCTGACAAACACAAAAAAATATTTAACATTTGCCCCCCTCTATAATTTCACCATTTAATGTACATACATGGCACGTGCGAGCATATTGTGTGAGATTATTTGATAATTTTTCTAGATTATCACTAAACTAAAGTACTAGGCAGTGCGAATAAATTTCTTCGAATGACCGGTAAAACTTTTCTGTTGGGAAGTTTTAAGAAAAAAAACAAGCATAAATAGCAGAGTAATAGAAGCGAGAGTATTGTACAAAAATTTAAAATTTAAATTTAGAAATTATTTTTTGGTGCATAAAATGAAATATGAATACATTGTAACAACTTTTTAGGAATGAATTCATTTTGTGCTCATGTCTATAACAAATTTTGCATTAAAACAATTAGCCTATCAGCTTAGAATCAAAATTCAACTATCCGTTTCCACAAATATGCATAAATAAATAAAAAATACGTACCAAATATAGGTCCAATAACAACGATATGAGCCCAAATAACAAGCAATATTTGAGCAAGTTTTTTTCCACGAGAAAGAAATAACAGTGAAAATGTATCCCAAGCATTTTTAGGATTGAAAAATTGTGCAATTTTTTGCTTCAATGTCCCTTCCAACGGTACTTGTTTTACATCATGTATTTGAAAATATGTATGAACAAACCCAAATGCATAAAGGGCTATTCCAATGGTGAAAATTCCGTAGTAACCAACTGATTCAGTTAATACTCCACTCACAGAGGAACCTAAAGGAATACCCAGGGTTACAATAACAGCTACAACACCCACACGAAAAGTACGGGACTCAATGGTGGTTACATCAGCTATATAGCTATAAGACCCCATCAATGCGATGGATCGGCCTCCAGTAAATGCTGAAGGCACAGATTCAATCAAACCCGTGACCCATAAAGGCCATTCTAAGAAAAAATACGTTGTGAAAATGAGTCCAATCGCAGAAATAAGCTCTCCCAAAATTGGTATTAACATAAGTGATTTTCGGTTCCCTGTTTTGTCACTCCAAGCTCCAACAAATATTATTACAATTGCCGGTATTCCACTTTGTATAGGCTGCTGCCATGTTGTCATGTCTGCCACCATTACCTGCGCACCATCTAAAGCGGAAATTGTTAAATTATCTTTAAAGTTTCCAGCTACTGCATCTGAACACACGTCTTCAGAATATCCGAGATCCACACGACAAGCCTTCTCCATATTAAGCTTTTGCACGGCTATGGCAGATATAACACTTGGTAGAATATAACATAGTAAAAATGGTTCTACTGTAAAGAAATTCAGAGCCGATTTAAATCGATCTGATAATCGAGTTTCTTTGTGTGCACTATTTATTGTATCAGCATTTTCATTTTGGTCTTGTTTTTTATTATATTCACTTAGTTCTAATTCACTTTGCACTTTTGTAGCCATTTTTCGATTTAAATCACTTGAACTTTGTATTTTTAAATTTTTGTGATCAAATAAAAATGATTTGAAAGCCGATTTATTATAATCCCATCCATCTATTTGTAAACACACATAACAACTGACATCATTGAAAAGCTTCAAGTTTGTAACAGGTTTTTTCTAATTATAGTAGAGAAGTGATTCGTTGATGAAATCCTTGACCGCTACATGATCTTAAGCATTTGAATCGAAAATGTTGTTCCGGCCAGAATTAAATCAAATAATGAAATTATTTATAATTTTAATATAATATGACATTGTTTTATCAGATAAAAAAAGTCAAATATAAATTGTTATAAAAGAAGTAAATATTAAAATGTGGCTTCGTAATAATTATTAGTATTGGAATAAATAGACGCAAACTATTAGCTTTCAAATAATTAATAATAGTCTTTTGAAGCAGTTACACTATGGTTTCTTAATATTTATATTTGTCAAACCTTTTAATATTTTAAACATTTACAACTTTATGTAAAATACTTTGATTTCGCAATCTATGAAATATTTAGTTTTATGTTTTGGTATTATTGTATTCATATACAAAATTAATGAATACCTCATTATTGTGCTTGTAATGAATGGTTTCTATTGTTTTATTTTAAACAATGATTATTTTTTGAGATAATATTATTACTATTATCTGTTTTTCTGTTCCATGCTTACGACAACCTTATGTTAATATTATAGATGTTGCTATGTAAGTTAAGGCAGGAAGTATAATTTTGCTTAGTTTGAAGTCTAGTATAATGGTGACTTATGTTTATTTTTTAAACGGAGTGCTTTCGATACTTAGAGAAATTACTTTTTCAATAAACACTTTGTTCAATGTAATGATGCACAGCCTTGTCACTTTTTATTACAAAATGATTGCTGCAACTGCTTCTATTGAGCAGTCTTATAGTTTAGTTTCTGGTTTGGAATATGTTCCAAATTATTTAAATTAGTCAATAAGACAATAGGGGACTCCTCTAGCAATATAAATACACAATGTACAAGTAATAGTAAACATAATAATTGTAAAGTTATAAACCTGATGCACCAAAATATGCAAGGATTGTTAGGTAAAGAACTGGAACTGGAGTTACTAATGAACCATGAAAATATTGATATCTTATGTCTTACTGAACACTGGCTTAGAAAATATGAGCTCATTTTTAACTCCAGTGGTCATCGGGTGGCAAGTGTGTTTAGCAGAGAAAAGGCAACACGTGGCGGCTCTCTTATACTTATAAGTAAATCATTTAAATTCAAAGACCATAAAGATATTGTGGGTCTCTCTGTTGAACGTACCATTGAAATAGCCTGTGCAGAGCTTGAGTGTGCCATTGTTGTAAATATATACAGACCCCCCGATGCATTATATGAGTTATTTGAGAGTGTATTGGAGGAGGTTCTATCAAAATTATCAAAATCTAAGAAATATATTATGATTTGTGGTGACTTTAATATTAACTTATTAGAAAAATCCATCACAAGTATTAGATTCAAATCTTTGTTTAGATCATATAATTTATCAAATATTTTCTTAGAATCTACTAGAGTAACCAGCACCTCTAAAAGCTGTATTGATAATATTTTTACGAATTATAAACCTATTTCTCAATCAATAATTAGTAAACTGAGCTCAGACCACTTTGGTCAATTAGCCTCTTTTAATATTGAAGGGAACAAATGTACTTCAACTAAAAAGTTTATGTTTGTTCCGGTAAACAATAGGCGAATGGAGAAATATAGAGGCAATGTTTCAGAAAAACTCTCAAACTTGTATTTGAATTATAACAGTACTCCAAATGAGATGTATGGTAAGTTATTTAAAATAATTAAAACAGAGTTTGCTTCTATATTTACTTCAAAGACAGTCAACTCGGGTGGTCTCTTGTCATTTAACAACTGGGCAACAGCTGGTATTCATAGGAGCAGACAACGGTTATATGAACTATATAGTGAGAGATCATCATGTAATCATGATGCATCTTTCCTTGTATATGTGAAAAATTATACAAAATTATTTAAGAAAGTATGTACTATTGCTAAGTCAATGCATATTAGAGAAATAATTAAAAATGCTTCAAATAAAATAAAAATGACTTGGAAAGTTATTAACTGGGAATCTGGAAGAGCGAAAGACTGCAAGTTTGAATATAATCTAATAATAAACAATACAAAAATCCACTCTGAGCAGGAAGTAGCTTCTGCTTTTGAGAAATTTTTTTCTGACATTCCAGTTTCCATCTCAAGCACCCTTGTCTCCTCCACCAGTGTTGCCGAGTCACTTCTTTTGGAAAATGTTAAGGAATGTAAACAAAATTTCAAATTCAGTGTTGTTAGCCCAGCAGAAATAATTAAAACTTTCAGATCCTTAGAAATGAAAAAAACTGCTGATATATGGGGCATATCTGTAAAAATAATAAGTTCTGTTATTGACGTCATAGCACCATATCTAGCACTAGTTTTTAATAGCTGTATTGAACATGGCGTGTTTCCTGACCTTCTGAAGTATAGTAAAATTACACCAATATTTAAATCGGGACTCACTTCTGACCCGAATAACTATCGCCCTGTTTCGATGTTGCCGACCCGTAGTAAAATTTTTGAAAAAAATATTTTAAGCCAAATGCTTACTCACTTTAACACTTATAAGTTACTTCATATAAAACAATTTGGCTTTACTAGGGGACGCTCGACTATGGATGCAGGTGTTGAACTCATCAGGAATATTTTTGAGGCCTGGGAGGAATCACAGAATGCACTTGGTATCTTCTGTGATTTATCTGAGGCTTTTGATTGTGTTCAACATTCAACGCTGGTCAGGAAGCTATGCCACTATGGTATAAGAGGATCTGCACTCGATATCCTGATCTCATATTTAAATAATAGGATTCAGAGGGTCGAGGTGAATGGCAGGAGATCTCCTGGGACTCCTCTCAGTATGGGGGTACCACAAGGGTCTATTCTTGGACCTTTCCTCTTCCTAATTTATATAAATGATCTACCTAACCTTGTAGAAAAAAAACACAAGGTGGTATTGTTTGCGCATGACACTTCACTTATATTCAAAGTGAAACGAAGCCAAGTTTTATATGACGAAGTAAGCAATGCTCTATCTGACATCGTGTACTGGTTTAGCGCCAATAACTTATTGTTAAATAATCATAAAACCAAATATATTAAAGTCACCGCGCCAAATGTCAAAAATGTAGATGCGAATATTTTATTAAATGGAGAGGTGGTAGAACCAGTGGAATCTGCTATATTTCTTGGCATTACTCTTGATTCCAAATTGCAGTGGGGCCCCCATATTGAAGGATTGGCGAATAGGCTTAGTTCTGCAGCATATGCGGTTAAGAAAATCAGACGGTTTACTGACATAGATACGGCGAGATTAGTATACTTTAGTTATTTTCATAGTGTTATGTCCTATGGTATATTGTTATGGGGCAGTGCGGCCGATATTAATACTATCTTTGTGCTGCAGAAGAGGGCTATTCGCGCGATTTATAACCTAGGTCCTAAAGAATCATTAAGAGAAAAATTTAAAGAAATAAACATTTTGACTGTTGCTTCTCAATACATTTTTGATAATGTTTTGTATATTCATAAGCACATTGAGGAATTTTCTAGAAACTGTGACATTCATAATGTTAACACGAGGAACAAACATAAACTTGTTATGCCTACTACTCGGTTGGGTCAAGTTAGTAAGTCTTTTGTTGGGTGATGTATATGCTTCTACAATATGATCCCAGAAAATGTACAAAACAAATGTGTTACGAAATTTAAAAGAATTGTTAAAAACGTTTGTGTGGGAAAGGTTATTATAGCATAAACGATTTTCTTAATGACACCACGGACTGGGATTAAAGCGAACACCCTCAGGCTCTTTAATTATTAATGTTTATTGTACGATATTACATTGTAATCCATATTTTATATAAAAAAAAGCCCGCTGAGTTTCTTGCGCCCATTCTTCTCAGGTCTGAGGCAGTGTCTTTTGAATGGGTGGTAGATTTTGACGTTTAATAAGTGATTATAAATCCTATTTTGAATAAAAATATTTGAATTTGAATTTGATAGTCCTCGGAACTACTACTAAAAGCATAAAAGGCATGAAAAGGCATTCTCTTTGATTAACGCGAGTGTTACACATTTAAATAAAACACTTTTAAAACGCGTGTAATTAATTGTAACTGTTTTTACATTTATTTCAGATTTTTGCGTAAAAGTTTCATTTTTATTTTATTCTAGTTTACCTGAAGCCAGCAACAAATATTCACCTATTCCATTCTGCGAGTTGAAATATACCCAAATATAATTTAAAAATTATAAGTGTATTCGATATACATAATTTAATTAAATACTGCACACCGTTTTCTATTTGTAATATACGTAGCATAAAATACATCCAAAAATTTAAATGTAAATTTATTGTGGAAACTTTGCTTCTATCTTATTGCCAGTGGCATTAAGAAGCTCTAAACATTTGGTTCGGCTACAGAAGAAATACGTAAATAATGTTACAAAAAATCTTGGTCGTGATCACAGGTATCACTGGTCGCCAAAGTGTTTTGTTCATCCAGTTTCTGACGATCATCGTGATTGAATGTGCTTTTCTTGCTTTCCCGTTGTAGTTGTTAAGTTTTCTTTATTTTGTTCATCAATTTTGTTTTATTTTATATTGTTGTCATAACATAACGAATCATGGATGCTGAGTTAGGTTCGTCGACCAAACATGACATTCGGTCGAGGCTTATAAACTCACGCAACAGACTCTGTTATCTGAAAGGGTTATGATATTGAATGCCTTATTAGAATTATTTATTATAACAGCATGTCTACAAACATTGGCCTAAGCATCTTTAGGTGATAAACACATCATATTAAATCTTGTTTACCTATATATTTGCATAACAATAACTTATTAATAAATCAACATATACAAACATACACACGCAGTCCATCATTCTATAAAGTATATACTTACCTCTGCCCTCCCCCTACCCCCATTCAGTTGTCAAATCCACTGCTCCACGAAACGTACTGCGCTCACGCAAGTTATTATAAATTATTGTAATTGCTTACCTGTGTACCGTATATATTTATCGAAGAGACTTACTAAACCATTTAGTGTGTGTGCAACTAGAAGTAATCTTAAAATCTAGTGAGGTGTTGTGTTAACAAGAAAGGAGAACCTTGCGTACCTACTGATGAAGTCTAACCGCAAGTGAGTCCCCTCTTTTCCTTTTAATAAATATTATGTAAATCACCTAAGACGAAAAGTGCATGCTTTCTTTTACAGAAGTACTACCTACAGTAAAAAAAGGTTAGTATGTTAATAGTATAAAGTTTATGTAAAACTTAATCTATAATGATATTATTATGATAGGTTGGATATTTGGTGTATGTATGTTGGCTACTATTGCACTTGTTAGAATGGCTACGAGAAATAGAGTATAGGGTATGGAAATTACAAGTAAAGTGAATATGAAAATCTAATAAACTTTATATTTAATAAACTACAGTCACCTTTATAAATATGTTTATTAAGTCATGAAGCTACATCGGTTCGTAAAGGAGCTTTGACATGGGGAGAAGAACCAACAAGAAACTCCCAGCTCATCTTTTGAATTATAATATGACAAAATATACTGTACAACATACATACAACAAGTTGAGGAATCTTTAATAAGATGTACTTATGATAAAATACTAAAATAACACTTACTAGCCTCATTTAATATTCACATGGGGTGACGCTATTAGATTATTAATAGGTACTAAAAGGGATAATAATATCAGAACAGAAAGTAGAATAATAGAATAAATAATAATTATAAGTACTTAACTCTGATGTGTCCGTTCGGTGCAGCAGCTACGAGCCAAATGCACCACTGCACCAACCCAACAAAAACTAAGTAGACTTAGGTTGGCAATCCTAGCTGTTTATTCCTGATTGGCTGTATTGACTTTAAAATGCAATTGATCTACTTTTTACTTTTAAGATGTTAAAACATAACTCTTTTAAGTTTAGTTATTTAGTACTTTATGATTATTAAATAATAACATAAATGCTTAATAAGCTTAATAATCTAACACACTCATAAGCTATTTAAATGGGTGATTAAAATATTTATAATTATTTAAGATTGTTCAAGCAGTTAACTCCGATCCTGGTCTGCCTGATTTTTCAATGCACACGTTGAGAATCGTCCTAAAATTTATATATATTTTAAATATGCTACCCGCAAGCGCCACAGCAGTTAAAAAAATATCGTTTCGATATAATATTAGGGAGAAAGTGATACTTGATAACCATAAAGCAATATCGTAGAGAAGGAAGGCTTATAAGATATTAAACAATATTTTATATGTTTATTTATGAGACATGGCTCAATGAAGGTGTATATTAATAAGATATACCTATACACTGTGCCTATACCATATACATGTTTATGTAGCGGTATATTATGTATCTTATATTTGCAAAAAAGTGGAAAGTGAATATTTTGCTTTTATACAATATGAAAATTTTATGATTACAGTTAATAATAGTAAATACTTTTACAGGTCACGCAACGTCCAAAATGTGGTTTGATACTCAAATTAAAACTCCTAAATAAGCCTTCTTAGACTGCCTTACCACAGGCGTAAAAGCTTGAACCAAATAAGGAAGGCGTCTTATAATATCTTATTAATGTTCAAAAAAAATAGAACACTGAAAATTCGCTCATTATGAAAAGTGGTTAGATGGCCGCCGTGCAATATTATGATTTTAACAATATGGATATCGTATCCGCGGTTCTCGCGCGAGCAGAGACCGAATTTGGGATCATTTTAAAATCCAAGATCGCTGCCGTGCAAAATTATGATTTCAACAATATGGATATCGTATCTGAGGTTCTCGAAGGTGCAGAGAACGAATTTGGCATCATTTTTGATTTCATAATTATTATTGGATTTCAAAAATGATGCCAAATTTGTTCACTACAACAAAATGAAATCTAAAAAACAAAATAGCGCGAAACCGAAAATCGTGACGATTTGCTATAAAATTTCTCTCATACGTCAATAAAGAAGTTTCACTTTAAAAACATACCGACGTATTGAGAACCTCCTGCTTTTTTTAAGTCGGTTAAAAAGGGGGGCCGGTAATGTAAGTTCACACGAGCTCTACTTTTTCTGAACATGTGGTAAATTCAGTAATTTGAAATAAATATTTATTCAAAGCGCATAGTTTAAGCCTAATTTAATTTAGATTATTTGACTTTGACTTTGAATACTTATAACATCATGTGGCGTCGTACATTATAGCCACCTATCAATATGTACCAATAAACACAAAAAGCTATCCCAGCGGAGGAACTGGGTGTAAATAGTACTTTTACAGCTGGCAACATATTTTTTTAATGGCGTCTGTTTTGTTTACAAAATATTTTGCTGTTTTGACGAACGTATTAGCTTAAATTAAAAGTTGCGAAATAGTATTTAGGTGTGAAATGTGATTTTTACACGGTCATTTTGTTTGTTAAAATGTTGCTCAATTGTAAAAAAAAATCTCATCCGTAAACAAAATTTTTCTTTGACCTCCCTTTGCGCACAAGCCATCTTTTAACGTACGCGAAAAGGTTCTAGGTGCTATCTTCATCTCCCGAGATAAAGTCTTTTGCTTTCGGACAGGATTTCGTCGAATTCCTTCCCTTACTGCTTTGACACCCCTTTTTCGTACGAACACTAGGTGGACAAAGATATTTTTCTGTCACAAGTAGAGGAGGTCTCATTGTACCTAATAATAGCTCGGTACAGAAACATTTTACTAATACCAAATGTATGGAGAGTTTTAAAAATTGCATTAAGCTCCATGCCTACTTTGTGTAATGCAATTCAAATTCAAATATTTTTATAAAAGGCATAAAAGGCATTTATTTTCTCAAAATTGATTCCTTTAGAATTCTTTTTGATGTCATTTCTTATACTACTAGATACTACTACCGCTTCGGAAACAAATGCCGCTCTGAGAGAGAAGAAGCGGCGCAAGAAACTCTCCCAGCATTCTTTTTTTATGCGCTCTTTTCAATAAAAATATACAATATTGTACAGTCGCTTTAAAATAATCACAATCTAGTCCCAGGCTGTCCAATCATTTAGATATTAAGCAGTGGAGTAATAGGATTTACGACAGAGCCATTTTTTTATAAAACATTTAAATTTATTTATAGATAATGCCTGAACAGTGGCTGGGACTTTATTGTAGAAGTGTATACATTTACCCTTAAAGCTATTATGTATCTTATGAAGCCAATAGAATTAGTTACAAGCAATCCCTTATTTCTAGTGTTATAATAATGAAAATCACTATTAAGAGCAAAAAGGTGACGATTTTTGTGAACATATATTAAATTTTCATAAATTTACTGACAATTAACAGTCATAATATTTATTTCTTTAAATTTTTCTTTGAGACACTGTCTATAACCAAGCTGATATATAGTACGAACAGCTCTCTTTTGCAGTGCAAACACTATATCAATGTCAACAGCATGACCCCATAGTAATATACCGTACGTCATGATGCTTTGAAAATAACTAAAGTACACTAATCTAGCGGTCGCAACATTCGTGTACTCTCTCATCTTTCTAACTACATATGCTGCAGAGCTGAGTCTTTCTGCTAGATGGGTAATATGTGGACCCCACTGAAGCTTTTTATCTAACGTAGTGACCCAAGAAGACCGTAGTGTCCACAAGTTCCAATCTCTGGTCATTTATAAGTACGTTGGGTTGTACCTCCGCTGTGTTTGGTGTAATGAACCGTAAACACTTTGTTTTTTTACTGTTTAAGTGTAGATTATTCGTCTCAAACCAACGCACTATCTTTGAGAGTGCATTGCTTACCTCGTCATCAATATCCGCACGTTGCTTCACTTTAAAAATAAGTGAAGTATCATCAGCAAACAATACAATGTCATGGCTATCATCTACCACAAACGGTAGATCGTTAATATATATAAGAAACAAGAAAGGACCGAGAATAGAACCCTGTGGAACACCTATTCTCACAGGTTTACCGGAAGACCGTTTGCCATTTACATCGACTATCTGAACTCTTTCGCTTAAATATGATTTCAACAGATTTAGGGCTCTATTTTTCACTCCATAATGCTTTAGTTTTAGGAGTAAAGTTTCATGGTGGACGCAGTCAAATGCTTTTGACAAATCACAAAAAATGCCCAATGCATCCTGTGACTCTTCCCAGGCGTCAAAGATGTGCTCAATGAGTCTAGTACCCGCATTAATTGTTGATAAGCCCCTAGTGAAACCAAACTGATTTTTGTTCATTAATTTACAAAAATGCATTTGTAGCTGTTGAAGCAAAAGTTTTTCAAAAAAATTACTAAAAACAGGCAGCACTGAAAAGGTCTGAAATTAGCAGGGTCAAAAGAACTGCCGATGTAAACAAAGGTATAACTTTGCTGTATTTCATGAGGTCAGGGAACACACCCTCATCTATGCATTCATTAAATAATACTGCTAATTCAGGTGCTATAATGTCAAGTATGTATTTAACAATATTAGTCGAATGGCCCCATAGGTCTTTTGTATTTTTTAGGTTAATTAATTTGAAGATTTTTATTATATCGCTACCTGTAACATACTTAAATTTCAAATCAGTAGAAGATACTGGTACGTGTAATTTAAGCATATCATTAGCTGCTTTTGGCGAAGAGTTAAGGTATTTGGTCGTGACAATCGGGATTTCGGAGAAGTATTTATCAAATTCATTTGCAATTTTTATTTCCGAATTTATAACGCGATTATTAATATTTAAACAAATAGAGGTGTTACGGCAATTCGATCTACCAGTTTCATTGTTAATTACACTCCAAGTCGCTTTTACTTTATTATTACTGTTTTTAATTTTATCTGCAATGAAACGTGTTTTCGCTTCATGACAAACTATTTTAAAGAGCTTGGAGTATTTTTTTACATATATTTTAAATTCTTCACTATTATTGTAATGTTTCTCATAATAAAGGTCATATAAGCGTTTACGACTTTTGTGGATACCCATTGCTGCCCTATCATTAAAACTATATTTGTTGTTTACTGTCACCGTTACTGGAGTAAAAATCCTGTCAAATTCCTCACAGAAGGAATTGAAGACTAAGTTGTAGTGAAAATTTGCAGTTTCGCCACAGTGTAAAAATGGTATCGTATTTACCAAATTATTTCTAAACCTCTCAAGATGGCTACCCGTAAGTGGTATAATCGTCACCTTTTTGGTCTGACATTGTCCAATCTTGTATTTACTTTTATAAGTTGCCCACTATGGTCGGACTGAAGATTATTAATTATGAGTTTACTAGTAATAGTAACATCTGTAAAAATATTATCTTAACAGGTTGCTGTTGTAGAAGTGATTCTAGTAGGTTCCCAAAATACATTGAACAAATTAAAACTTTGAAATAAATTTTTAAGGCTAGTACAATTGGCCGAAGGCTCAAGCAAGTTTATATTAAAATCTCCACACACTATAATTGACTTGCTAGTTTTGCTAAATTTTGATAGTACCTCCTCCATTCTATGTTGGAATTGTTCATATGATGCAGTGGGGGGGCGGTATAAACTTACAATAATAAATTGCTCTAGTTCTATACAAGCTATCTCAATTAGTTGTTCTATAGAGAGATTAACAATATCTCTTCTATTTTTACATTTTAATCTATTATTAATAATAATTAGGGAACCTCCATGTATTGCCCTACTTCTACAAAACGAACTGACTACTTTATGTTCTCTAAAACTAAACTGGAGCTGATGACTCTTACGCCAATGTTCTGTAATACATAATATATCTATATTACAGCAGCTCAAAAACAGTTCTATTTCTAATTCCTTACTTGAGATACCTTGTATATTCTGGTGAACAATATTTATGAGCTTTATATTATGATTATCTATAGCAGTTACATTTATATTTGGTGAATGTTGCCTATTTTGTATGATATTGTAAGAGTTGTCCTCCCTTGTCAAATAACTTAATTTAAATTAATTGAAGAAAAATCTTCATTGTTATATTTTTGTACATTAGTACTAATACATTCCCCAAAAGGGGCTTGTATGTTGATTAGAAACATTAATCATACCTTCTTCATAACAATCTGATTTATACATCATCATAACATAATCCTTGATTTAATATATCTTGTGTATTAATAAATTGTCAAAAACAAACAGATTAATCGTTACCACGACGGACAGATGTACGAGTATGTCGTCCGCACTTGCTAGCATAAATATATTAGTTGCAGGGGCGTGCATATCATATAGGCAATTAGGCAGTGCCTACCTCGTTATGAACCAAAACAAATATAGCACTAGTTTTATTATTGATTTAGTCTAATTTGGTTCCGTTATTTTATTACCAAACCTTTATTGAACGGTACTCATAAAATTTTCCCTATCACTAGATATACAAAATACTTACAGTAAGCAATCTTTGCTTATTCCAAAGCTCAACTACGACTTGTTAGATCCACAGTGCCTGCCTTGCTAGAAAACCAATGCACGCCCCTGATTAGTTGGTGTTCCAACGTTGGCACATACATACATACATACAAAACATTCATATAAGTGTGTGTGTGGTTAATTTCTTGGAAAAGAGGACAAACTAGCAGACAGAGCCACCTTATACCTTATAGGATGCTATATCACTTATTTAAAGTCAAGAACTACCACCCATTTCAAAAAGAATGGCTCAGAGCTGAGAAGAATGAGAGAGAAGACATTTTTAAGTTCGGTGATGACTCTAAATTGTTGTCACCCTGTGAACTTTTACTGGAATAGGCAGAAATCGAAAGTAAAGTAATTTCTCTGCATTACATTATTTCAATATCAACATTTATCAAGATGTATCAATTGTGTACATAAATTACATATTTTGTGAAAGAGTTATAAAGCAAAAAGAACTTCTTGCCCTGTGCTTCCCCGGGTCGTAAAAATAATAGGGTAGTCCCAGGTCCTAGGGTGTCGTAAAAGGCTACTACGGGCTTATTTAAAGTGGGAGAGTCACGCTACCGTCTTTTGACGTCAGCACAATTGGGCCAGACTCGTTCGGGTTACTTACCACACTCGCACAGAATACCGGCGTGAAGTAGCAGCCTAGTGCCGCTATGTTTCGCATAGGTTAGTGTCGAGGACCGGTGGCTATTCGATCACACATCCCGATGGTTACCAGGTCTTTGTCGACGCCCCTCTCGGAACGTCTGACCATTGCCTGGTCAGGAGTGTAGTGCCCATCCGACGCCAACGTCGCAGACCACCAGCGACCTGCCGCGTTTGGCACTACAAGTCAGCAGATTGGGATAGGTTCGTTCCTTTTTTGCATCCTACGCTTGGGGCAGATTTGTTTCCCTTCGGATAATCCTAGTGCCTCTTATTCCAAAGGCGTAGTCCTTGACTCATGGAAGTCAGCCCTTGTCCATCCGATCCAAAAAAAAGGAGACAGTTTGGATCCGGCAAACTACAGGCCTATTGCTATAACCTCCAAAATCATGGAGAGCGTAATTAGCCGCCAACTTTTGGCATACCATGGTCAGCAGTTGATCAATGACCGACAATACGGCTTTCGCCATGGTCGGTCGGCAGGTTATATCCACTGCAGAAATGTTGAGCGCAAATGAGTAGAAGTGGCAAGAAATTTGTGCATTCATATACATCCTCTGCAAACTTTAGTATATAAAACGTTTTACTAAAACGTGTCAACGTTTTACAAGAAATTTGAAAAGTTGTCAACAATGCAAATAATTAATAAGGAAAATTACAAAACTACTTAATTGAGTACAAAAGATCACTAACCTTTTATCAGATTGAAGTATTTTGAACAATATAAAATATTAAATGAAATTAGTTCGCAAGCAAAATAAAGTAGTGCCAGTTCACGAACATAATTCATTCATTTATCATTTTGATTGCTATAGTATTCTTCATTTGTGAAGTTGAATTGTTCCATCAGTAAAGAGAATATTTCTGTGAGTTTTACCCACATATTGAGAGCCAATGTTTCGATCGATCCACTCTTACACATGTGGGATTTCTTTAGAATAATATATTTCTTATCGCTGATCTTATAAGTATTTTGAAGAGCTGTTTGACGTGATTCCTGCCGCTGAATTCCACCTTCGCATGATACGCCGCATGTTAAAATTTCATCCCCACCATCTAGATGTGTGGCGTTCCTCCACAGTGTGGTTTTCTTGGAACTTTCTTCCACCTTCCAACCAAGGTTTATAGTGCGGTGTTTCCGGGACGATACGACATGGTGTTTGTAAGTAGTTCTCTTCAATAACAAAATAAGTGGTGTTGAATAAATATTAGGTAAATATCACAAAAATTAAAACTGCGCTCTGAAACTTCTACAAACTATTATTGGCGATGGAAAAAACTGTTATGAACTTTAAGAACCAAATTAACCAAAACAGTAATTAAGTTCAAAGGTAGGTAAAACCGAATAAAATTTTTCTATGTAATGAAACGTTAACCGGTTAGATTTTTTTTGGTTTCTAAACCTTGCATGGATTACGCATTGGGACTCTTGAGACACATTCAGGAATGGAAACCTTACACTTATTAAATACTAAACACGCAAACCTAATAGCCAATATAAACAAAACAATGGAATTATGTTAATACGTGAATTAAATGAATTGCGTTAATGACTTTCATCACCAAACCACGGAAATAAAAATTCGTTATCAAGTTTTAAAATAGAATTGACTGTCAGACCTATGTGAGGCACGTATTTCAAAGTTCCGACCACATACCTAACTATTATTATAGTTGGAGAACTTAATTAGAAACCTTGATATAAATGTAGCTACTTGACAATGCACTCATTCACGATGTAGGTTCATTGAAAAAACTGATTAAATTGCGCAACGTTTATCTTGACCGAATTTATGGGAAATATTTAGGACGTACATGTTTTATAAAATCTGATTTCTATAAAAGTTCGTTTGAAACGTTATAATTATGATCAAATTCAGCCTCAATGTCATACATCCCATGTATGACAATTAGGTTGAACGCGTTTGTATGAAAATTCATAACAAAGCTTTGATGGAAGTGTGCGGTACGGCGCGGGCGACTCAACACGGCCACGTGATAACACGATAAAGTACAAATTAAACAGTGACAGCGACCAGCTGACTGCTAGTAGCCGATCTGAAGTCGACCAAGACACTCGCAGCGGTAATAACAACCGCGAACTCAGCGGCGCACGTGCATCTATTTACAATAATCACACTAACGCAATTAAAACTGCATTCAGTAATAAATATTTCAGATATTTTTGAATAAATTTACATTGCGTTTGAAATGTTTACGTAGCATGATAAGAAACAAATGAACAATACACAGAATTTCAATTGCGAAAATGACGCTGCGGGTCGAAGTGCCCGGTGACAAGGTTGTGAATGTTGAATCATGTAGTAAGTGCAGCAGCAAATCGTTCAGCGGAGACTTGGTAAAACGGGAAGGGAAATTTAACAGAAGATTGAAAAGGCTCATCAAAGACGCGTGGTCGTTCCGGTCTAAAATAACAGTCGAGCCGTACGTAGTCTGTTACATACTACCCAGCGTTCTGGCAGGATTGGCAGTGCAAAACTTGTGTATGGAGAAATCATGTTTAGTGAACTTGAACTACGACGAGCGCACTTGCAACAACATAATGCAAGGTCGAACAGCGAATCTCACTCACCAAGAACAAAACGTGCAGAGGATGGTAGCCAGTATGACAGCGTGGAGTTTTCCCTTGCAGACCGCAGTGCCCGGTATCTTAGCCCTGTTCGTTGGCGCCTGGAGCGATCGAACAGGGAACCGAAAAGCTTTCATGCTTCTACCAATCCTTGGGAAGTTGCTGTCCATAGTCGGCATTATATTGAGCACAGTATTTTTCCTACAAGTCGGCGTGAACGAAACGGCTGTTATCGAGGGTCTTCCGCCAGCTCTAGCAGGTGGAAGGGTCGCTATGACCATGGCAGTGTATAGTTACGTCACAGACATTACCAATGAATCCGAAAGGACTTTCCGGCTAGGAATTATTACGGCTATTTTGACACTCAGCAGGCCAATCGGTCTGGCACTCAGTGGTATAATGACGAAACGTTACGGTTATTACGGTGTTTTTACTGTTGCGTGTATTTTTTATATGTTCGGCTTTGTATACATCTTACTGCGGTTAAAAGAGAAACCGAAGAAAACAGTTGATTGTGAAAAAACTGAATCGTTAACGTTTTCTGTGAAGGATCTTATTGCAACTGTGAATGTAGCGTTCAAAGTTCGAGAAGGAACAGGCCGATTGCAAATAATATTAATAATGTTTGCTTATATGTTCATCGTGGGACCTGTATTAGGTAAGAATGTTTTTCATATGCTTATTGTAACATATCAATAATAATAATAACTGTTCCTATAAGAACTGATATGGACAGCGATCGATTTTTTTTTATCTTTTGTAATCTGGTATTTGAAATCAGCCCCTACAAAGCACGCTTTCAAAATAATGTTAATTGAATTTTAAAACTGTAGCATACCCTTTAATTTTTAACGTTTGTCTATAACAGTGATAAAATTATAATACAAATTTTTCAAGACAAAACACATTGCGCATTACATTGGTTATTATTGTCGTAAAATTCAGCTCGTGTGTATGAATAGCTTCATTTTATTTTCGTTTTATGATGAAAGTCAATCTCGTTATTTCCAATAATAATACCAGAACTCATATATGATGACCACCGGAACATTATTTATGTACTTTATTCGTACTTGATTCTTATTTACATATCGTGCGTATTGTTTACACTTGTGTACATTACAGTGCCCGTACGAAGCCATCTTTAAGGTATATTTTGTGTACACAACAATGTTTTGACTGTATACTTTATTCAATGTGATATTATTTTTTATTTCAACAAACAGTGATACGTTACATCTTACTAGCTAACACTACATAAATAAGTAATACTTACTGGTGTATTGACCACCAGCACCGTCAATCACAGGTTATATATTTTTATTCATTAAAGTACGCCACATCATATACAATAAAATTTTCTACATCTTAAGTAACAATTTGTTGATTTAAAATATATTACAATTATGGTGAATATTGCTCCCTAATTTCTTTTCAAAAATAAAACTAAAAAAATAAAATAATATATTTCAAACAAAAAAAAAGCAAAAGTAGAAATAAAAGTACAAATTATAAATTAAACCAATTAATTGAAAAAAATAAGAATAATTGCTTATTTTACGAATGCAGAATAAGTATTCATAATATAATATACCTACGTGCATTCAACGTTATAAGACTTAAGAGTAACAAATATACCTAGTGTGGGCCGCGGTATACACATGCTCGCTTATCTTCCGCTATCATTTAAACAATGTTGGTTGCCTTACAGTAACTTTTTTAAATCAACACTAATCATCTAATTTCATCTATGAAGTATCATATCTTGTTTTTACAACGAGAACAATTAGTTTATTTCAGCAGTCGATGAGTGACAAACCAAACTTGTTTCTGAATGTATTCGGTATAAAACATATACGTAGGCTTACATATATTTTTATGTAGTCATAGAGTTAAAGAAGTATAAAGTTATAATGCTAAGGTGGTTCAATCATATAGATTAGAGGATGATCAAAGTTGATCAAAGTTGTCAGTTGTTGAGTAAGATTCACTTGAACGTTCCTATTTTCCACGATCACACCAACAATAGACTGGTCTAGAGTAGCAGGAGTATCATTAGTGAAAGTAGTATGTTAGGACCTTGAGATAACGAGGTCTGTACTCTGTCTACCAGATTAGAGCCAACCGTGATTTTCAAATTCAAATATTTTTATTCAAAATAGGGTGTAACATCACTTATTGAAAGTCAAAAACTACTACCTAAAAAAGAATGCCTCAGTAAATAAAAATGGTTACAAAGTAATATCTTACAATTTAACTTATTAATGAATAGCCTAAGGGCGGTCATTCTCAATCAGTGGTATCATCAAGAAAGTCATTTATGTTATAGTAACCTTTACCACACAAACGTTTTTTAACAATTATTTTGAATAACGTAATAGGTACATTTGTTTTGAACATTTTCTGGGATCTTGTTGTAAAAGCATATACATCGCCCCACAAAAGACTTACTAACTCGACTAAGCTGAGTAGTAGGCATTATAAGTTTATGTCTGTTCCTGGTGTTAACATTATGGTTATGGCAGTTTCTAGCAAATTCTGTGTATACAGAACATTATCAAGAATATATTGAGAAGCAACAGTCAAGATGTTAATTTCTTTAAATTTTGCTATATATAAACAGTCATCTCTATTTTATTTGGTGCATATTAATAATCTGATTTTCTGAGTTGTAGAGTATTTTTAACATACTCGAGAAAAGATGCTTCATGATTATATAATGATCTCTCACTATATAGTTCATATAGCCTTTGTCTGCTCCTATGAATACCAGCTGTTGCCCAATCATTAAATGACAAGAGACCACCTGAGTTGACTGTCTTAGAAGTAAGTATAGAAGCAAACTCTGTTTTAATTATTTTAAATAAGATATCTTACATTTCATTGAGAATGATATTGTATTTGAATGAATCCTAATTTTTAGAGTTCTGACAGATTACCTCTATATTTCATTATTCGCCTACCATTCACAGGAACAAACGTATAATTTTTATGTGTACATTTTTTAACTCAATATTAAAAGTAATAAATAAGTAAAGCTAATTGACCAAAGTAGTCTGATCTCAGCTTGGATAATATTGACTGAGAAATGGGTTTATAATTGGTAAAGACATTATCAATACAGCTTTTGGAATTACTGGTTACTCTAAGAAAATATTGGATAAATCATATGAATTGAACTAAGATCTGCATCTAATACTGGTGGTGGATTTTTCTAATAAATTAATATTAAAATCACCACATATATACATGATATACTTCTTAGACTCACATAATTTTAATAAAACCTCCTCCTATACATTTTCAAATATTTCATATACCTACTGCATCTGGGGGTCTGTATATACTAACAACAATGGCGCGATCGAGCTCTGCACAGTCTCAATGGTACGTTCAACAGAGAGGTCCACAATATCTTCTCGTTCTTTTAAATTAACTAATTTACTTACAAGTATAAGAGAACCGCCACGTGTAGCCTTTTCTCTGCTAAACGTACTTGCCACCAGATGACCACTAAAGTTAAGGTTGAGCATTAGGTTTTTTTTTTTTTTATTTTATTTATTTATTTCTTATTAACAAATTACATATAATAGATATTAAAATTATTGTACATACATAAACTCATTCGAGTTAAGCTCAATGTCTGAGCCAGTGCTCTGTTAAATATAAAATATGTATATCTTTATGATTCATAAGTAACTCCAGTTCAAGTTCTTTACCTAATAATGCTCGCATGTTTTGGTGCATCAGATTTGCAATTTTACAATTATTACTTATTCTATTACTTGCAATATTACATTGTGTTCTTACACTGCTGGAGGAGTCCCCTATTGTCTTATTGTTATTGTTTTTGGAAAATATTCCAAGTCTCTACTTAAATTTGTAAAATTATAAAGTAACAGAAGTACTAATCGTACGTACGTGGGTGTCCTTTAACTAACTAGTTCGCAAATCACAGATTAGTCCAATGGAGCAGATATTTTAAGTAATTATATTAGTTAAAAATAGTGGCATAACTATGCTTCTCTCTTCGGAAGTACGTTGTACGCGTTATAACTAACTCATCAATATATTTACATTATTTTTATAATTAAATGTAATTACAATCCAATGTCGCCCCGTGGTACCAATATTACCGCAAGCATTTCCGCGTTGAATAGCTAGGCTGGTCGGTTGGCTGATAGACTGCCAGCACTTGGGTTTTAATTGCAGAATCTCTAGTAGAACACAATCTCTAGTAGTAAGAAACACGTAGAAAAAACTTTGATAAAAACCACTTTTTTTAATGCATTGCTTCAATCTTACAATGAGAACATTGTAAGGGAAAATATTCGGGAAGAAATTGGTAAGGCATGGAATATAACAAATACCAATTAATCATAATTATACAATTTAAATATTTCAGAAATTACGTTTCTATTTATTGCAATGTTTTACATAAAAATAATGATTATTATCTAAATAAAAACGATCAATTGTATAAACACATAATATAATTACATAATATTATTAAATTTAAATCTGTTGGATTTTGATCATAACCATTTTTTGGTTTTCTGAATTACGTCAATCTTTAATAACAAAACAGTCATTCTTATAAATTCCCACACTATTATCAACGTTGTTGTCACATTCATATTTCAGCTTTCCTCAGCCAGTTCCCTTAATAGTGATATAAAATGTACTCATTATTATAAACAAGTAACACTATGCATCTGAAGTGTTAATTCCGCTAACTTTTGTTAGTCTACATACAGAATGCAAGTAAAGCCTGACGTAACCCCAACCACACGACTTAGAGTCGGGGCTCCATACTGAACGGTGAACGCTCAGCCGAACGATCGGGTTATTGTCTATTGGGCAACGTCAGTCAGCCTCAACCAACACACACACTTTTTTTCCGTCTGCACGAGGCATTCTCAGGAGATGTTAACTTGACAAACTCTGTAATAATAACGGAATGAACACTTTAGATAACTGGTAATATTTAGATAATTATGGAATTCTGCAAAATAACGGCTAATTCAATCATTCAATTACAAATAAGACTGACAATATTAGCCGACTGCATACACTCGCATGGCATCAACGACTCTACCTCAATTAAAATATATTATAGTATTATGTTTGAAACATTTGACGATAACCGAGTCAATAGTAAAACTAGTTCAAGCTGCATTGTTTACAATATTGTGATCATTCGGGTTTAAAGGTTACTATGATATTACTAATCTGCTTGACTTATTTGAATATAAATTAGACTCCGCTATCTATTAATACAAAAGAACTCACAGCGTTGACTATTATTGTACTTGTTTTATCGTAAGTAGATTACCATAACAAAATATATTTATAATTTTGGAAATTAGAATAGGAGATCATCTTGAGCGGAGTGCTCACAATTCAAGAAAGGGGCGGGGCGCGGGGCCCTCGGGGGTCTAATATGTAACTCCTATTCAGCTTTTGTGTAAGGGATTAGAAGGACAAATGAGCATATGGAGTCCTTGATCACTACCCCATGCTGTCTGATCCCCTCATAAATATAATATATATTATTACTCCGCCTGGGATTCTCTTCCCGTGTCAGCTGGGTTCTCAAACTATTTTCGAGTGAAACAACGCAATAGATGTGTAATATTTAATAGTCTTAGGCCATCGTGGGAAGAGAATACCTGGAGGAGTATATTATTATATCATGCCTCCACGTATCTGGCAAATATTGACAATATGTCAAGTCCGCGAACCAAGTACCGTTATCATGTCATGTTCAGAACCAATCACGTAAATCACGTCGGGCGCATGACAAAGTAACTGATATAGCACATCCTATTAAATCGACCTAGATTCAAAACGAATTATTAAATATTTATTATTTTAAATTTTGGTCAACGGTGGATAGTATGACAAGACTGCTTCCATACTTTATATGCGTTCACTGCGGTTACAGCGATGTAATTTTGCAAGCTCCCCGTAATATTTTAGTGTTTGTTTCATTGCAGTCAGCTTAAATACAAAAAAAAAAATAATAATCTACACGGGAGGCTAATAGTCGTGCGGTACGAGTTATATTAATAATTACAAGTCACTCTAGTAAACCAAATCGTCACGTGCGAGAAGTATTTTTAAATCGAAAGTATTGTTTGCAAAATAATTTTTGATAACCATACGTTGTGAAGAAGCGTGGTGCTAAGCCTTATTTAAAACCAATAACTCAACTTGTCATACTTGAAATTTTTAAAATTATATTTCATTGAAGTAATAGTGTAACGATGAATACATTATTTTGTTAAATATGAAATGGAGGAACTGTTCGACTTTATATATTTCAATATATCATCATTATAATTTACAAAGGCCTTGTAGAGTCTTAAACAAAGGTTGAAATATTGTTATTTCAATCTATATAATATATATAGAACAAATATGTTATTAAAGTTACAATATTCATCTATCTCATTCTTGTCGGTCTTGTGCTATGGAGCACCAGTCTATGCCAGCTAATCTTTTCAGATCATCTTCCCAGCGGGCTAAGGGTCCCCTTCTCCTCTTGCCTAAAGGACCTTTCCACTGGGTATCTCTTATGGTCCACCTTCTATCAGCCATTCTCGCTACATGTCCAGCCCATTGCCATTTCCGCTTTTGGGCGAAGGTCAAAGCGTTTGTTGCTTTGGTGATGCTTCTTATCTTTGTGTGTCGTATTTTATCAATTTTCTTTATGTTTAACATGCTTAGCTCTAAGCCTCTTTGACATGTATTAATTTTATGCGCAGCTTCTGTAGAGAATTTTCAGGTCTGGCTTCCATAACTTAATCTTGGAAGTAGACATGTCTTCATAAAACAATAAACAATCAAAATTATACGTTAGAGTCTAATTTAATTACAAATCGGAAGCCATTTTTTCTCTAAATTCAACGTTCTTTCAGCTGCTGTATGACGAGTGGGCTAACAACAAAACTACACTAGCTACTTTACTTACGCGACTAGTTTACTTTAGTTACTTTCACAGTGTTATGGTATATTGTTATGGGACAGTGCAGCCCATATCAAAACCATCTTTGTGCTGTAGAAGAGAGCTATTCGCGCTTATAACCTAGGTCGTAAATAATAATTGGTAGCAAAATTTAAAGAAATAAATATTTTAGCATCTCAATATATTCATGAAACTGTGATAATCACAATGTTAACACTAGAAACAAACATAAACTTGTTATGCCTCCTACTCGATTAAGTCGAGTTAGTAAGTCTTTCCTTGGGCGTAGCTTTTACAACATGATCCCAGAAAATGTACAAAATAACTGTGTTTACGAAATTCAAAAGAACTGTAAAAATAAAACGTTTGTGTGGTACAGGTTATTTAATATAAATAACTTTCTTTATGATACTACAGATTGATAATGGAACGACTGCCCCTCAGGCTAATAAATAATAAATTTTATTGGACGATATTAGCCCGCTGAATTCTCAGGTCTGAGGCATACTTTTTCGAGTGGGTGGTAGTTTTTCACGTTCAATAAGTTATTGTGAATCGTATCAATAATAATAATATTTGAATTTGATGACGTAAAAATGTGCATCTAATTAATCTAAGTTCGCAAATAACGGATCGCATATAAAAAGCCGTATGACGTAATATAATATGGCATACTTAATCAGAAAGGCTGCAAAGAGAATACAGTTTTATTTTCATATAATATTTCATTTTAAATACTTAATTGTATGAACTAGAAAATGACTTTTAAGTCGGAAGGAGTTTTCAAGAAGGACATACAAGGAATACTAATGATTACGATCCTGATTTATGTGAGCCCATTATTTATAAATACTTCCCATAACATGCTATATTATTCATGATCTAAGAATATTCACTTGAAAATAATACTTGAACAACATATTACAATAATTATAATGACATTTGCTATGTTAGTCGGCAGCTGAATGATATGATATAGTGTTTTGTTGAAGCTCTTTATGGTTCTTTATGGTCCCTCAGTGTAACCAACGAGAACGAGAGATCCGCTGTGTATCTGTCCGTCGACAATACCAGTAGTAATCTCTACTTGATATACACGGTTATTTTAAATTACCAAATGAAATATAAATAGATGAGGTTGTGTTCCCTGACCTCATGAAATACAGCAATGTTATACCCTTGTTTAAATCGGGCAGTTCTTTTGACCTTGCTAATTTCA
The DNA here is from genome assembly GCF_905404315.1 of Leptidea sinapis. NCBI lineage: Eukaryota > Metazoa > Arthropoda > Insecta > Lepidoptera > Pieridae > Leptidea > Leptidea sinapis. Next base: position 13,065,838 of record NC_066289.1, on the reverse strand, counting down.
GGCCTATTTCAGTGCTGCCTGTTTTAAGTAAAATTTTTGAAAAACTTTTGGCTTAACAGCTACAAATGCATTTTTGTAAATTAATGAACAAAAACCAATTCGGTTTCACTAGGGGTTTACCAACAATTAATGCAGGTACTAGACTCATTGAGCACATCTTTGACGCCTGGGAAGAGTCACAGGATGCATTGGGCATTTTTTGTGATTCGTCCAACGCATTTGACCATGAAACTTTACTCCTAAAACTAAAGCATTATGGAGTAAAAAATAGCGCCCTAAATGTGTTAAATTCATCATTCTTAAGCGAAAGAGTTCAGATAGTTTTTGTAAATATCAAATGGTCTTCGGGTAAACCTGTGGGAATAGGTGTTCCGCAGGGTTCTATTCTAGGTCCATTCTTGTTTCTTATATATATATTAACGATCTACCGTTTGTGGTAGATGATAGTCATGAGATTATATTGTTTGCTGATGATACTTCACTTATTTTAAAGTAAAGCGACGTGCAGATATTGATGACGGCGTTAACAATGCACTCTCAAAGATGGTGCGCTGGTTCGAGGCGAATAATCTGCACTTAAACAGTAAAAATGCAAAGTATTTACGGTTCATTACACCAAACACACATTACTGATGTCTACTAGATATAAACGGTTATTTTAAATTACAAAATAAAATGTGGCTATCAGATACCACTACTGATGTCTACTAGATATACACGGTTATTTTAAATTACCAAATAAAATATGGCTATTAGATACCAGTACTGATGTCTACTAGATATGAACGGTTATTTTGAATATAACAAATAAGATTTGGTTCCTAATAAACACACTAATGAACGAAAAAAACATGTCCCATGTGCAATTAGCAAAATATTGAGAAATTTTAATACAATTCGTAATTTTACTGTATCGCTTGATAAATCTTAACTGTAACAATATTAGATGTATTTTTATGTTGATAAATATGATAGAAAAGAGAAGTGCTTCCATAACATTGGGCAGAATTTTTGAAAAAGCTTAACATTCTTTTACTGTACAAGAAACTGATTGAATCTTACGATCTATCCTAAATAGCCCTAAGAAAGGTGTACGCTCAGATCCGTCCAACTACCGCCCCATTGCCATTACCTCCATTTTCTCCAAAGTAATGGAGTCGATAATCAACCGCCAGCTCTTGGGATACCTAGAGGGGCATCAGCTGATCAGCGACTGCCAGTACGGTTTCCGTCAGGGTCGCTCAGCTGGTGATCTTCTTGCATACCTCACCCATAAATGGGTGCAAGCGGTTGAGTCGAAGGGAGAGGCGTTGGCGGTGAGTTTGTACATAGCGAAGGCCTTCGATCGGGTGTGGCATAAAGCGCTTATAGCGAAACTGCCATCCTATGGGCTTCCCGAGAAGTTGTGCAAATGGGTCACTAGCTTTTTGGCTGATCGGAGCATCAAGGTTGTTATCAACGGTGCATACTCCGACTTAAAACCCATAAACGCTGGTGTCCCGCAAGGCTGCGTGCTATCCCCTACGCTGTTTCTTCTGCATATCAATGATATGCTGCAAATCAGCAATATTCATTGCTATGCGGACGACAGCACAGGGTATGCTTCCACCGGCCGTGCCAACATGTCCCGGGATAGCGTCGACGAGAACCGGAACAAACTTGTGTCTGAAATCGAGACTATGCTTTGCAAAGTCTCGGAATGGGGCCGACAAAATTTAGTCCAATTCAACCCCAAGAAGACACAAATTTATGCGTTCACCACTAAAAAGTCTCCTTTGTCGTATCCCCTCGATTTGAGAACACTCCTCTAGCTGCCACAGCCTGTATTGGCATACTTGGCGTCGATATATCGAGCGACGTTCAGTTCCGTGGTCACTTGGAAGAGAAGGCCAAACTGGCCTCAAAAAAGCTTGGTGTACTTAGTAAGGCGAGACAGTACTTCACTAAAAGCTACCGCCTGCAACTTTATAAGGCGCAAATTTGGCCACACATGGAGTACTGTTCTCACCTCTGGGCGGGTGCTGCCCTGTACCAGCTTCTTCCATTTGACCGCATACAACGAAGAGCGGCTCGAATCATCGACGATCAAGTCATCTCCAATCGGCTTGATTCTCTAGCATTGCGTAATGATGTGGGTTCTTGATTTATCACGAGGAGTGCTCAGAGGAGCTGTTCGGGTTGATTCCAGCGGCCGAATCCCACCACCGGACATTACGTGCAAAGTACCATCCGCATCACGTAGACGTCTGGCATTCCACAACTTTTTTTTTTGCTATTTGTATTTATTATCAATATTGTAGAATACGAAATTCTCTAGAAATTTTGATTAAAAAAATTTTTATACGGTGAACCGTTTTCGAGATAGAGGGCGGAGAGCGCGCGGTCACAGCATCACTTCAGGTCAACCGGTGCCTCCGGTTGAAAACGCGCCATATATAGTTGATGAACTATCGATAAATCAATGATTATAAATATTTGTCAATTTTTATTAACTATTATATTATATCAGTTTTTTTTTCCTTACCTATCCACTTTATATTCAATATTAATTTATTTAACAACACTTACCTGCCCATGTAATTGCAGAATAGTTAATGAAAATATAGGAGTTTTATTTGAATTTTAACCTAATAAGTATTAATAACTTCTTACATGATGAAAAAAAACAAATAAATTATGAATTAATCTTTTTATTAAAAAATATCATTCAATACATTTTTTTTTATGGAATAGGAGGACAAACGAGCGTACGGGTCACCTGGTGTTAAGTGATCACCGCCGCCCACATTCTCTTGCAACACCAGAGGAATCACAAGAGCGTTGCCGGCCTTCAAGGAAGGAATACGCGCTTTTTTTGAAGGTACCCATGTCGTATCGTCCCGGAAACACCGCACAAGGAAGCTCATTCCACAGCTTTGTAGTACGAGGAAGAAAGCTCCTTGAAATCCGTATTGTGGAGGACCGCCACACATCCAGATGGTGGGGATGATATCCTAATTTGTGGCGTGTCGTGTGAAGGTGGAAGTCGGCGGCAGGAATCAGGTTGAACAGCTCTTCGGAACACTCCCCGTGATAAATGCGGTAGAAGACACACAATGAAGCGACTTCTCTACGCAACGCCAAGTGATCCAGCCGTTCACAGAGCACTGGGTCCCCGACAATTCGGGCTGCTCAGCGTTGCACGAGGTCAAATGGATCGAGCTGATACTGGGGTGCGCCAGACCAGAGACGACAGCAATACTCCATGTGTGGCCGGACGTGCGCTTTGTAGAGCGCTAAAATATGGACCGGCTTGAAGTATTGCCGTGCTCTATTGATGACTCCCAGCTTCTTCGAAGCCAATTTGGCTTTGCCCTCCAGATGGCTACGGAATTGGCAATCGCTCGAGATTTCGAGACCCAGTATTCCGATACTAGGCGAGGCTTTAAGGGAAGTGTTATCGAAGAGCGGTGATACGACAAATGGGGTTTTTTTAGTGGTAAACGCGCAAACTTGAGTCTTCTGGGGGTTAAATTGGACAAGGTTCAATTTACCCCATTCCGCGACCTTCTCGAGAGAGGACTCGACAGAAGACACAAGTTTCTCCCGGCACTGGTCGACATTTTCCCGAGAGAGACCTGTATGGCCCGGGTATATGGCATCACCAGTGCTGTCGTCTGCAACGCAATGTATGTTGGAGGTGTCCAACATATCATTGATATGCAGAAGAAACAGCGTGGGAGATAGCACACAGCCTTGGGGCACTCCAGCGTTCACGGGCTTGGGATTCGAGCAAAAACCGTCGACAACGAATTGTATGCTGCGCCCAGTGAGGAAGCTGGAGGTCCACTTGCATAAGCTCTCGGGAAGCCCAAATGATGGAAGTTTTGAGAGGAGCGCCTTGTCCCATACACCATCAAAGGCCTTCGCTATATCCAGGCTAACTGCCAGGCCTTCCCCCTTGCTTTCAACAGCCGCCGCCCATCTATGTGTTAGGTATACCAGAAGATCACCTGCCGATCGACCATGGTGAAAGCCGTATTGTCGGTCGTTGATCAACTTGTGACTCTCTAGGTGTACCAAAAGTTGGCGGCTAATTATGCTCTCCATGATTTTGGAGAGCAGGGAGGTTATAGCAATAGGCTTGTTGTTTGCCGGATCTGAACTGTCTCCTTTTTTTGGATCGGATGGACAAGGGCTGACTTCCATGACCCCTACGCCTTTGGAATAAGAGTGCCGGAATAAACGCGTTAGCACCGGCGTCAACTCAGGGGCACGATTGGAGAAATGCCATCCGGCCCGCTCGACTTCCTGACGTCCAACGAAAACAGTGCTCGCCTAACAGTTTTCTGCCTGAACTCTATTTCAGGCATAGAGCTCTGACACCGCGGGATGGTCGGCGGTGTTTTTCCGTTGTTGTCAAGAGTCGAGTTGGAGGCGAAAAGAGCGCATAGGAGATCGGCTTTCTCTTTTGCCGTGTGGGCCAGGGTGTCATTCCACATGTGCAACGGCGGCATGGACGGCTGGTTGAAGTTACCGAGAGCAGCTTTCGACAACGACCACAACTTGCGTGTTCCAGTCGGGTAACTGAAACGCTGCTCGCCGATTTTGACGACGTGCTTTTACTTCGCACGGGCGATTTGCCGCTTAAAAAATCTGGAGGCACGGTTATATTTCCTCTTATGAACTTTGCAGTTCGGATCCTTTGTGCCCAGCGCCGCAACCCAAGTTCGATACGCCTGTTTTTTGCAGTCAGATGCTGCTTTAACTGACGCATCGAACCAGGGCTGTGATCTGCCACCGATCGCTTCTGCAGAGTTTGGTATAAAAATATCCATGCCCTGCAGTATCACATCGGCTACTGCAACGGCGCAGGCACTAGGATCATCCGAAGGGAAACAAACCTTGCCCCAAGGGTAGGATGCAAAAAAGGAACGCAACCTATCCCAATCTGCTGACTTGTAGTGCCAAACGCGGCGGGTCGCTGGTGGTCTGCGACGTTGGCGTCGGATGGGCACTACACTCCTGACCAGGCAATGGTCGGACGTTCCGAGAGGGGCGTCGACAAAGACCTGGTAACCATCGGGATGTGTAGTCAGCAGAAGATCTAATAAGGACGGCATGTCTGATCTAATAAGGAATGGGAGGGGGGGTGGAATGGCCTCCGGTCCTCGACACTAACCTATGCGAAACATAGCGGCACTAGGCCGCTACTTCACGCCGGAATTCTGTGCGAGTGTAGTAACCCGGTTGAGTCTGGCCCGATTGTAATGACGCCAAAAGACGGTAGCGTGACTCTCCCACTTTCAATGAGCCCGTAGTCGCCTCTTACGACACCCTAGGGCCTGGGACTACCCTATTCTTTTTACGCCCCGGGGAAGCACACATTTTTATTGAAAGTAAAATAATGGAACAAAGGGTACAAAAACTACAATTTATAATTTTAATCATCTTCTTCCTCTTCATCGCCGTCTTCCGGCTACTGGTAAATTTCAAACTGGTCTTCATTATCGTCTTCAATGACATTTATTTCAGGTTCTTCCATGATTTCGGGGTCAAAGGTTCCATCTTCGTTAATGTCGCTCTGATATGGTAGAGCATTAAGACAAGCTCGCCCATTATATTGGCCACAAGCTAAAGAACATTGCAAGCCCGCTTTCCTGCATCCGCATCGCGAACCACAACCACTCTTGCAGTTGCAGAAAATTGTATTTAGCAAGTCTTCTGGAGCAGGTGGTAAAATTGTCATGATAGGCTCCATAAAATCCTTTCGCATTGCCCAACCCCATACCTGGGGTTCCAAATCATGCCCTAACTAAGTTTGAACTTGATAATATACACGGTTGAAATATTGATGAGGAGCTGCACTTGTTGGTGGAATATTTGAAAGCTGCACAGGTTTATTAAGTTTTGTAGACTTGACGTAATGCATAAAACGAAGATGATCGAGACTTTTCACAGATTTCGGAGCATTATAGACTGCCAATAAGGTTTGAGTTCCACTGTCTAATAATCTCTGGGCCAAATAATTTTCTTCCTCAAATGCAAAAGAAAATGATTAAATATGATGTAATAGTTAATAAAAATTTACAAATATTTGTAATCATTGATTTATCGATAGTTCATCAACTATGTGTGTATGGCGCTTTTTGGACCGGAGGCACCGGTTGGAAAATACCGATTATTGTGACCTTTGACCTTGAAATTTAATAGTTACTTACACTCTACCATATGTAGGTTTTGAGACAACTTTTAGGGTGTCAATATACAAGTATTTACAGACTTACAGCTGGGTATCTCGAATTCCGAGGTGAACTTACTATAACGACTGGACTATTAACAGTCTTCGTGCATCGTGAAAACCTGCGGGCCAACATCTTGCATCGGACAGACAGCGCTCTCTTTCAATATCCATATTGTCATTGAGGTCCTCGGTAACCCAGTGACCCAAATACTTCACTTGCTTAACTTTATTTAGGGCTGTACCACATAAGCTGAATGTCGGGACGAATATGAATCGCTTTTTATCCGGCCAGAAAATCATTATTTCACTCTTTTTCGCGTTGTATTTGAGCCCGCATAGCACTCAAAAATTCTCAGTAGCCTTCGTAAAGCACCAATCGATGAGCTCAGCAGTAGCACCATATCGTTTGCGTAGCTGATATTGTTCACGCACACTCCATCAATATGACACCCGACGCCGGAGCTGCTGAGCTCATCGATCAGTCGGTTGACATACAGGCTGAAGAGCTTGGGAGAGGTCAGCCCCCCTGCCTCACCCCGCATTCCAGCCCAAACTCCTCCGAGGCAGAGCCTGCCAATCTTACGTAGTTCTTTTGCTTATTATACCAATGCATTAATAATAGCACGATTTCCCTAGGTTATAGGTATAGAAGTTTCATCCCTTAATTTATCCCACAGAATGTCGTACGATACAAGATCGAAAGGTTTTGGTAAATCAAGGTAGCCTGGCATAAATCAAGTAGCGTATACTGGGGTCTTTCTACTAGTGTAATACCGTACAGTCTGCTTGATTGCCAGGATAGTACTTTCGGTGGAAAGCCCGGGCCTGAAACCGAACTGCGCGTCGTTTAGCGAGACGTATTTATCCAGATGCTTACCGAGCAGACTGTCCAGCACTTAGCGACCACTGTGACCAGAGAGATCGGTCTATAGTTGCTTACATGTTACGTTACATACATTACATGATTAGATGCATCACCAGTTTTATTTTTGATTATTGGGACAACTATAGTGCGCATCAGATTATCAGGCAGATGTGAGTAACCTTAACACAGAATAAACAACATAGAAAGCACTCTGGGTAAGTGTACACCCGCGTGCTGCAGGTGTTCGATGCTAAGGCTGTCGTGACCCGGGGATTTACCCCTCACCATGCCTCTGATCACCGCACACACTTCCTCCGCGGTAAAATGGACATTACGCTCACTACCATCCTCTGCATCAGGCTCCTGCCGCGCTCGTCCCAGAGGAGAGTGCACCCTGAACTGGTGGGAGAACATAGTGGCAATGTCCCTAGGCTCGTGTACTCCCGCCACGCTAATGGGAAGGCCCGGCTTATGATTCATTTTATTTGTGTTTTTCCAGAACTGACCGAACTTCTTGTGTGAGTGAAGGTCAGCTATAATATCCATTTTTATTTGTTGTTGATTATTCTAACACCACTTTTTTTTATTTAAAAGCGCGCCTTGTTTCACATATATCATTATAAAGACCGGCCCCATACAAGCAGGCCTGAAAACAAAGCCGAGGCCTCCCATGAGCGCCTCGGGCATGCCTATTCCAACCGGTAATGTATTTACCTCTACGCTTTTGGGTAACATTATAACTACATATAGCGGACTCCGACAGTATTCAAATAATATCGTCATACATGCTATCAAATAGGATTTTATGATTTTTTTGACAACACATATAATCTGAGCAGTTTCTTAATTCTGAAGGAAATTTATCTATATTTTATTCAAATAATATCCTGGTACCCGACTCAAATTAAACACTTTTGGCTTTACAAAGTAAACACCCAACACCATGCTAATTGTGTTATTCCGGAATCATCTTTTCCGGAACCATCAGCCCCAGCATCTTAGATCAGGTATGTCCTTCCACATGGGATGCAGGTAGTGCTTTACTTGAGGATATTGTTCTCATTACAATCTCATGCTTTCTGGAAAAATTAAGACCAAAATTACATAATATATGCGCTCTTAGGAAAAAAGATTGAGGTATTCATCTTATAGCCGTGGGCTTACGATGCCTTGTTTCTTAATTTTGATGTAGACATATTTTTCCTTTCTTATGTAATAAATTTATCCCAACTTGGTTGGGTTTCGGCTGCAAAGATGGTTGCGAAGCTGCAGTCCACGCAGTCAGTGACACATGTCTTGCTAAAATTAGATTTGAAAACTGCTTTTAACTCTGAGCGTGGTGAGATCTCCTGAGAGAACTTAGAAATGAAATCATTATATTTGGCAATGTTACAGTAAACCATCAAATTATTATTCAAGAACCATAATATTTGGTCTTCCGTTGGCTGTCAGCAAGACTATCCACTACAGGTCCAGCAATATTTAGCCTAGCCATTCATTCCGCCTTCACATAATTAAAATTTAATGTTTGGTACTTGGATGATGGTACTTTGGGTGGTGAAGTGGACTCTGTTTTAGATTATTTGAAAGTCGTAATAGAAAGTTTTACCTCGATCGGCTTTGAGTTAAAGTTTTAGAAATGCGAACTGTTTATTAGGAAAAAAAATCCAATTCCAAATTTCAGACCGGGTATTTCCATTAAATTTAATGTTCTGGCCCCCAATATTAAAGTTTAACATAAGAATTCACTTCACCTTTTTGGAGCTCCATTTTTTCTTGTTTCAATTGCAATAATTATAAAAAAAATAATAACGTTACGGATAGATTATTTAAGATTATCAGATGGCCTTTTATTCGGCCTTGTTTATTTGTTCCAAAATTCTCTTAAGACCTACCAAAACTAAATACCTCTTAAGGTCTAGCCCGTTATAGAAATTTCCAAATTTTCTTGATGTGATTTATATTTCACTGAAAAATATTTTAGAAACCGTTTTTAATTGCGCGTTACAGATCGTGCATGGTCTTAAGCCTCATTACCGATACGGTTTGGTGGTTTGAGTACTCGTAAAGTTTTTCGGGCATTGCCTTGCCAGCATTTATATCTTTAGTTCATAGTGCGCAGCCTTTTATTACTAGAATTGTAAATTATGTAACTCAGTGATTACATATTTGAATGAAGCTAACAATGCTTGGCTAAATAATGCAAATGTTCGAAAAAAAAATTGGGCACGGGAAGGGCTCTAAGGGGACGCGACTTGCGTCGACACTCTGGCTCCGTCTCATGTCCAAGTTACGTCAGTTGGTGCTGGGGCTGCTGCTTCGACTGCCGAAGACAGCAAGTGTCGCAAATATGGCGGTCTCAGTGAGTCTTACATCTTTGTGCCGTTTGGTGTCGAGACATTGGCCCGTGGGGCCCAGAGGTGCAGAGAATGTACAAAGTACTATTTTCTTGCCTCGATAGGGCTACTGCAACCCAGGAACTGGCAGCTATTTTGGTTAACGGATCAGCCAACGTGGAAATGCTGCCAGTACTCTTGGTATGCTTCCCCGTAATGATAGTTTTAAGTTATTGTACCTAATCATAGTATAATATATAATTATAACATTTGTTGTGTTATGATTTAAAGGTAGATATTTAGATAGAACCATATTTATAGTTTAGGTATTTTGAATAGATCAAAATTCGTGCATTAATTTCTGGAAACACTTACAAAATTTTCCTTTGATCTAACTTCATTAACAAAACAGACCGCTGAATAGCAGCTTGCAGAGTATCAATAACATTACAAGGTTAGATTTAAAATTCACTTCAGCTAATATTTAACTACTGAGTTTGTTTTGAACTTGTCGTCTGAGATAAATATAAATATACATTAAATCAAATCAAAATCACTTTATTCATGTAGGTCAAGGAAATGACACTTATGAATCTCAAAAAATAATAATTTTTCTTATTGAATCTACCGCTACTTCGTAAAGGGTTGAGCTAATGAGAAGAAGTAGCAAGAAACTCATTGACACTCTTTTAAATCCAGTGATGCAACAAACATACTCAAAACGTCAAATAGTCAATGCCTTACACGAGTAAGTCGAAAAAGTTAATGTAAATTAATACAATCAAAAGTTATTGAGTACAGTAGCTGCATCATCCACACACACCGTAAATATATAAAGGTATTCTGTGAGCATTTTAGAAGGGATTATATATAGAAAAAATATATATTATATAATAACTTTTAAGAATCTGAATGAAGCAGAGCCGTCGGCAACAGGATCATCCTGCCACCACAAGCAGCGCCCGTTCACGAGCATGACGCATGAGCCAGCCATCGCCTCCCTCAACCATATTTTAGGGAAGGTAACGACCCGTCCCACGTCGCCGCCACAAGCAGTGACATTTAAGCGAGCATGATGAAAATTGGCACTCAGAACTCAACCAAATCACAAAAAAAATTTTAAGAAATATACAACCGACTTCAAAAATACTATTTAAAACAAAAGATATGATATGCACTAAAAAGTATAAAAATAATTGCGTATTTTTATACAATCTAATTAATTAATCTAATTCTAGTTACGATTATTGTCATTTTTGGAATCGGTGTCCTTCCGCCGCGACTCGCTCTCGCCTCTCGCCACCTCACAACTCAAGCACATCTCACCTATAACTATGTATGTAGTTACAAACCTATCTTGGATGACACCGACTTCAAAAATTACAATAATCGTAATTAGAATTAGATTAATTAATTAGATTGTATAAAATACGCAATTATTTTTATACTTTTTAGTGCATATTATATCTATTGTTTGGAAATAGTGTTTTTGAAGTCGGTTGTTTTTTTGTTTAAAGTTTTTTATTTTATGATTTTTAGTGAATTTGAAGTACACAAACTAACAATTCCATCATGGATTCCGTAATCAGAACCTAACTCTCACCAAACTATCTTTGAAGTATATCCTTTACAATAAAAAAAGAATCATCGAAATCGGTTGGCGCGATATTGAGTTATTCGTAAATTTATCATCCACTTTGCTATACGTATGTATAGCAAATTTAAGACTTATGATTTTCTCGTGGATGCCATTGTTAGATCTATTATAATGGGACCACACGGGAAGCACCAGCTCTCAAATAAAAAATATAAAAATTTCATACGTCTATTTAGACGTATGAAATGTATAATATGTATACAGCTGTAAACATGTCGAAAAAATATTGGCAAATTGTGAGCGCCTAGTTTCAGAAAACGCACGAACAATAAAATAATGTGACTGACATATCGCGAGTTTAACAAGTACTACTACCGACATGCACACTAAAGTAATATACCTGTTATGGTGTGGTGCCTTACAGCAAGAGGCTCTACTAGACATATTATTAATAATCTAAGTGTCGAAAGAAACTCCGTGCTTATTTGCAATGCGATAGTCCCTTTGACAACATCGTGTGGTTAAATCTCACATAGTGACACATAGTCACAGAATATATAAGAATATACTATATTATATCAAATATACTAAAGTATTATCTTTCAGTCACATGTGGATGAAGCCGCGAGGCCCAACTAGAGTTTCAAAGACAAAATCAAATAAACTTTATTCAAATAGTCTTAAACCACAGAGTAGAGATGATACTTACCTATTACTTTAACTAAGTGCTTTTGAATCGTCATTAAAAATCTTTCATTTAGATTACTAAAACTACCATATTATGTTCGGAAGAAGAAGAGCTTGTGAGAAGAACATACAAGAAACTCAGATTCCAATCCTTTAATAAAAGTAAACGAAAATGAATGCTACATCCATGAATGTAATGCAAATCAAATCAATAAATACACTGTGGCAATAGCTTTAATAAATGATGATACAAATAAATAAATTAAAACAATGACTGTAAATGTCACAAACGTGTCTTATCTTAATAACCTTTGTTCTTTTCTTACTTCATTACAAATTGTATCTTGTGGAACCAATACTTCTATTGCGAGACGATTAGGAAGAAAAGATCCTTTATTAGCAAAAAAAATATTTATTAAAAGGCTATTAATACATAACTGTTGCATAACTGAGTATATTAACTTATTAATGATTTTCAAAAAATCAAAAGCATTATTAATCATCAGTCTAATATAATAAAATTAATATAACGACTTCCTTGCAATATATACTTTTTAATATAGTAGGTTGTAGTTGTAGGTTTTGTCAATTCAAATTCAAATTCAAATATTTTTATTCAAAATAGGATGTGAAATCACTTATTGAAAGTCAAAAAAACTACCACCCATTCCAAAGTGAATGCCTCAGGCCTGAGAAGAATGGGCGCAACAAACTCAGCGGGCTTTTTTTTCATCAAAAATATGTTTTACAATTAAAGTAACATTTACAAAGTAACATTGTACAATTAAACTTATTATTTAATAGCCTGAGGGCGGTCGCTCCATTCCCAATCTGTGGTATCATTAAGAAAGTCATTTATGTTATAGTAACCTTTACCACACAAACGTTTTTTAACAATTCTTTTGAATAACGTAACACCTTTGTTTTGAACATTTTCTGGGATCTTGTTGTAAAAGCATATATATCGCCCCACAAAAGACTTACTAACTCGATTTAGCCGAGTAGTAGGCATCATCAGTTTATGTCTGTTCCTGGTGTTAACATTATGGTTATGACAGTTTCTGGCAAATTCACTTATGTGCCTATGAACATACATTACATTATCAAGAATATATTGAGAAGCAACAGTCAAGATGTTAATTTCTTTGAATTTTGCTCTCAATGATTCCCTAGGACCTAGGTTATAAATAGCGCGAATAGCCTAAATATATAGGTTGGTTACAAAGGCACAATAGCGAATTTTCTTGAAGCTGTGATACTTAATTATAATGTAATGTCTACTATTTGGTTAAGTCGAGTTAGTAGTCTTTATAGTTGGGCGATGCTTTTGTTTGTTTGTTTTATTAAGTACAACCATATTACACATATTATACTTACAAACTAGTTTTAAACATATAGGCTAACACGTCTGATATGTGCAACAATTACGGTGTACATAGCATTGCCAAAACACTTAAAAAATACTATTACTAAATGACTTTAAATTTTACATTAACTTATAACAATAACATAAACTAAATTCTTAAATGCTCCCAAATCTTTAAAACACGTCATGTCATGAAACACGTCCAACGTGCTTTTACAAAATGATCCCAGAAAATGTACAAAATAAAAAAGCAACTTCATAAAAATTTGAATTAAGAATTATAAATCTACTTTTGGGTGGGAATTGAGCAACAGGTTATTATTTAATTATTATATATTGTCATAATGAAATTTAAAAAAAAATCGTGTCCCGCGGAGTGTGTCCCGGTCTTCTCAGGTCTGAGGCAAAGCATTTTCAAAACGGTGGAACATTTGGAGGTTCAATTAATGATTAAAAATATAATGAATTTTAATTAAAATTAATGTTTCATTAGAATGTTAGAGGGTGCGTTATTCCGAGACTCTTCCAAGGTGTTCTAAGATGTTTACATTGTGATACAGTCTCGTATGTCTCGAGGAGTGTCTGTGTCTGATGAGCTCTCAGGTCAGATGGTCAGATGTTGCCACTAACAGAACCTTACCATTGTTTGTTTATGAATCAATGCAAACCACAGTCTTACCATTTCATGTTCTTTGGTCTTACAATAGATACTAGCGTATAGACAAACAACATCTTTCACTCCGTTAAAGGTGTTCTTCTCTCTTGCTATTGCTGTAACCGATATTGATTGACAAGTGGTGAGCAGTACTTTGAATATTACATGACTGTCTGACTGACGCACACACGTCACGCACTAGCTCGTCTATACACTGGTATCATCACAGACATTGGTAATAGTTGTGTGAGTGTCAGAATCTAAACAATTAACTTACCAAGTTAGGTAGGTACCAGCTCTAGGTATTTAGGTTCGAAGGACACCGTAGCTAGTGAAATAAATGGACTCATATTATGTGCGAGCGCAACCGAGATACCACTTAGATTTAATAATCCTGAGCGGCACTGCATTGTAGGCAGGGCGTATCACTAAGAACGATTAGTTCAACGTTTTGCTCGTCATGTAACTTCGTTTCATAAAACTTTTGAACTTTTATTTCTTTTGGTACGGTTATAAAATTATGAGAGTGAAGTTTTACGATGCGTGTGATACTTCAGACATCATATTTCTACTGAAACACAGTCAGTTGACGATAATAATTAAGTAAATAAATTGTAAAATAAAGTAAAAATACATTTATTTGTATAAAAGTATATTAATAATTATGTTAAAAAAATTATAATAATATTTCCATTGTTTGTAATCAATATCTTCTCTATACAATACTGATCCTTCTACAAACGTAAAATAGCACGAGCAATATTTTTTTTGATCATTTTTGTTCTGTTACTCCAAACAAGTATAACTCTCTGCGTGTGGATACATACATAAGTACACACACACATTTCTATTTGTATCGACGTTTAATTCAATTTCGTCTAAGTCAACATATGGCGACTCTGTTGTCTACGCCGTGTCTATTGTGATACAGACGTGTTCTTGAACATAATATTTAAATATAAAACAAAGACGTATCTACCTCATATTGGTAATAAATAACATATTAATATACTTACATATAAATGCTCCTCTCTTATTCAAACACATAATATATTTTTATAACAATTTTGGCCTTACAAATAAACTTGGTATAATGTTATACCTGAGAGTCAACACTGTCAATACCACTAAATAAATTAAAAAAATTATAATTTTGAAGTTTTCCAAATGTCCGACAGCCTTGCAAATAAACGCGGGAAACGTTATACGTCCGAATAAATCGTAAGCAAAAGTTTATTGGTCAGGTATAAAGACCAAGTTCGTTTGTATATTCCGCTGGTGTTTACGAGTAAAGTCTGTGAGAAGAATATACAAAGCCACTCTCTTTACCTAACAGGTCACTAGGTACCTATCTGATTGCTTTCTGAAGCAATACTTGACATGCACGTTGTTTTCTTTTGAAAATGTCAATGTTATGGGTACCTAAACTTTCATCTAGACGCTCCTGCGAACCATTTATTTAATATTATATTATTATTAATTTATATATGTAATTAATGTCTAACTATTTAATTATTGATCTACGGATTGTAGGTTTCATTCCGGCTGTAAATATTGCAACGAAGATTTTCATTAACTTTTTTTTTTAATTCCTATTAATAGATAGGTACACGGGTCTAGTTGTTTAGCAATGGGATCTGGGTTTTATTTCTGCTGTACCTAAATATTGCAATTACATCGACGTATGTAATTCAGTGATTGTTATCTAATTCCATAACTATTTGGTAAGTAATAGTGGATAAAGTATGAAATTGCCGTCTTATTGTTAATAGGTACTTTGAATTGACATAGAACCTTCAGTAGTTGTTTTTTTTTATACAGCTTAGACAAGAAAGATGGATACGTCAAAAATTAAAAAAAAAACTAACGCGGCAGAAACAGCTCGTAATATCAATGTTGGAGTAGGGCCTGCTAACGAACGAACCGATTTTGGTTTAAATGCTTTCGTGATTTCCATCACAAGTTTCCACTACATTTGAAGAATGAACCACGTGGAAGATCACCCACACAGGTGAATAACAATGAATTGAAAGAGATAGTGGAAGCCGATCCGAGCCAAACTACTCAGCAATTAGCGGTATGATTTTACGTTACCTTACCAACAATATGTACTCATTTGCGTCAATTTAATAAAATAAAACATAATATGAAAAATGGGTGCCCCATGATTTGACTGATTTGCAGAAAGAAACGCGTGTTGAGACTTGTGTTGCCTTATTGAATCGATACAGAAATGAAGGAATATTAGATCGAATTGTGACATGCAAAGAAAAGTTGATCATTTACGATAACCGCAAGCGAAAAGTGCAATGGCTGACCCCAGGTCAGCGAGACCTCATACAGCACGAGAAACTGTATAGTACTAGATTTTGTTGATTGTCTCATTCCCGTCATTTATCTTAGACGGCTTCATAAGGACATGTTTATGTCAATTCAAGCAAGGAAAGCACCTGTATACCCTTGTTTCGCGGGATCTTTTTTTAGTTATAGTTTTTTTGTAAAGGATAGCTGTAACAAACAATCTCGAATAAGCATTCCGTTCTGAATTCAAATTATAAATGAAAACAATGGTACTGAAATAGTACTTAAAAATCTATGTAGCTATAAATCTGTTTCATTATTTTCTTACTTACGTCAACGTTATGACGTATGACATTTCAGGCCATCTCCGCACTAACGAGTCGCTGTTACTGTTAAGTAGCTGGTTACATACGTTAATGAGATTCTAGTGAGTACACCTTACAGTCTTCACGAGTCGCAGTCTATCGAGTACCCCCATCTGGCGTACTAATTCAGTGAGCTGGAACCAAACAGGTCACCGGGTAAAGGTTCGCCAATCGTAGGCTAAAAGGGGGCCGAGCTCACGAACCTCTTGGACATATAATTAGTTCTGGTATCACAAGCACATGCTAACAGATCTATGCCCAGAGTTGTGGCACGGCATCGCTTCAATGTGTGCCTTCTATCTACCACGCGAAGCATCCGTAGTCTGGCAACACAACACACAAGTACGACCTCACAACAGAATCTCTCTTAGTCAAAGTGAACCAACTCAACCCAAACGAGCCTTACACAGGTGACCTGACTCACAGCTTAGCTGTAGATCTATAGAGCGTACTTAGACTTTACTTACGTCAAACTTAGCTGAGCTTAGCATAATCAATCTCCTTCAATACTCACCAATTAGTGCTTGCGCGTGCGCATACAAGTAGCAATTTTAAACATAATACATAGGTTAGGTCGCTAGAGAGAGTGCGGCCTTATATCCAGTGTCACATGCAGAAAATCACATTATCATAAGAATATTTAAGTAATGTAATTTTCTGATAACATCAACTGTAAATTATATTATGATAGCATATTATGTGACATAGGAATAAGTCTTACGCGACGGCTATATTTCATTACAATAATACTTGTCAAATCTGCGAATAAAGTTCTTTTATCTAATTCCATTCACCTCAAGACCTCAGTTGGATTGGCGCAACTGTTATAAATCTTGACAGTTTGTGTGTAGCTCGGTCGGTACTCTGTACTCGGTGTTTCATTAGACGTTTGATAATCACTGAATTTGTATTAACTTTCGTAATAAGGTCAAACATAATATCTCGCTGCCCTAATTAACAATTGTTAGCATTTATTGTTTCATTTCAAATAATAAAAATAATATTACAGCAAAAGTATAAAATAAGAATTTAATTAATTTACCTTTATACCTGAAGTAATCATTCATTTCAAAATATTTTATCGTAGGTTTTGAAAATATAAAACATTGCGTATTAAAGTTTACATTCATTTACTTAAACAAATATAATTAGTTTATCACTTATTATTATAAAATTTGATTAACATTTTATAGATAGATCTGTACCCGCACAGCTTGACCAAATAAAGGTACCTACGGGCGACAGGACAGTCGTTCCATTTAACAATTAATGTGGTTTACTGTTTTATTTTATTGTATGAAAATGTTTATTGTTAGATAATTTATAAAGGAAATATTTTTCAATTCAATGTTTGGTGTTCATTCTTTTCGCTTTGCAAATGAAAAGCTATAGTAGAGAGATATTTAGTGAAATGAAATAAATGTGAAAAAAAAGTAAATACCTATACGCAAATTATCAGAAAAGTTCTAACAAATTAATTTCCGTTTTCCTTTATAAAAACATTCATGCAGTAATTTCTAATTACTTGTATATTTGCGTCACAAAATGGCGACACAACTTCTAGTAGAAATGACTATTCTGTTGCTAACCTATTCGATTATATATTATACATTTTACTGTAACATGTTTTAGCTTTAATATTTGGTTTAAAAACGGTTAGGTATATAACGTCTTATACTATAGTTACTTGTGTATCTACCTACATCTTAGATAATATTTAACTCTATATAGAGCCGCTTGCTGCTAGACAACCACTGAAAACAGGCCAGGTTTATTACTTTTATGTGCGTAACATGCTATTTCTTACATTTTTTTTTTTATGGAATAGGAGGACAAACGAGCGTACGGGTCACCAGGTGTTAAGTGATCACCGCCGCCCACACTCTCCTGCAACACCAGAGGAATCACAAGAGCGTTGCCGGCCTTTAAGGAAGGTGTACGCGCTTTTCTTGAAGGTACCCATGTCGTATCGTCCCGGAAACACCGCACAAGGAAGCTCATTCCACAGCTTCGTGGTACGAGGAAGAAAGCTCCTTGAAAACCGCACTGTGGAGGACCGCCACACATCCAGATGGTGGTGATGATATCGTAACTTGTGGCGTGTCGTGCGAAGGTGAAATTCGGCGGCAGGAATCAGGTTGAACAGCTCTTCGGAACACTCCCCGTGATAAATGCGGTAGAAGACACACAATGAAGCGACGTCTCTACGCAACGCCAAGTGATCCAGCCGTTTACAGAGTACTGGGTCCCCGACAATTCGAGCTGCTCTGCGTTGCACGTGGTCAAATGGATCGAGCTGATACTGGGGTGCGCCAGACCAGAGATGACAGCAATACTCCATGTGAGGCCGGACCTGCGCTTTGTAGAGCGCTAGAATGTGGGCCGGCTTGAAGTATTGCCGTGCTCTATTTATGACGCCCAGTTTCTTTGAAGCCAGTTTGGCTTTGCCCTCCAGATGGCCACGGAATTGGCAATTGCTCGAGATTTCGAGACCCAGTATTCCGATACTAGGCGAGGTTTTAAGGGAAGTGTTCTCGAAGAGCGGTGATACGGCAAATGGGGTTTTTTTAGTGGTAAACGCGCAAACTTGAGTCTTCTGGGGGTTAAATTGGACAAGGTTCAACTTACCCCATTCCGCGACCTTCTCGAGAGAGGACTCGATAGAAGACACAAGTTTCACCCGGCACTGGTCGAAGTTTTCCCGAGAGAGACCTGCATGGCCCGTGTATACGGCATCACCAGTGCTGTCGTCTGCATAGCAATGCATGTTGGCGGTGTCCAACATATCATTGATATGCAGAAGAAACAGCGTGGGAGATAGCACACAGCCTTGGGGCACTCCAGCGTTCACGGGCTTGGGATTCGAGCAATAACCGTCGATAACGACCTGTATGCTGCGCCCAGTGAGGAAGCTGGAGGTCCACTTGCATAAGCTCTCGGGAAGCCCAAATGATGGAAGTTTTGCGAGGAGCGCCTTGTGCCATACACGATCAAAGGCCTTCGCTATATCCAGACCAACTGCCAGGCCTTCCCCCTTGCTTTCAATAGCCGCCGCCGATCTGTGTGTTAGGTATACCAGAAGATCGCCAGTCGACCGACCATGGCGAAAGCCGTACTGCCGGTCGTTGATCAACTGGTGACCCTCAAGGTATACCAAGAGCTGGCGGTTAATTATGCTCTCCATAATTTTGGAGAGTAGGGAGGTAATAGCAATAGGCCTGTAGTTTGCCGGATCCGAACTGTCTCCTTTTTTTGGGATCGGATGGACAAGGGCTGACTTCCATGAATCAGGGACTACGCCTTTTGAATAAGAGTGCCGGAATAAACGCGTTAGCACCGGCGTCAACTCAGGGGCACACGTTCTAAGCACGATTGGAGAAATGCCATCCGGCATTTACATTTGCGATTTCTATGTCACTTTATGTTAATGTGCATGAATTGCTCATAAATAGAGGTTAACAGTCAACCTAATTTTTTTCGATGGTTTCACAACTGTCACAGTCTATCTAGACCTTTAAATCAACTAAGGTGTCACAAAAACCGAAATTTCCGTTTTTGTTTTTGTTTTTCATGGAAAAAAACACACAATAAAAACAAATAATGTACTTTGACGGAACACACGACGCAATTATCATTAGACATGTGGTAAATATTGTATATTCAAGTATTTTATGTTCAGCATGTGCTAAAAATTTCCTCTTAATTTATGAAGTGTTATTGCTATTGTTCCAAAACATATTTACCCTTGACCATATAAACAGCTAAAGAGAACTCCCTTCCATCTTGCTACACATACTCTTTCTATTTAGTTCTGTGACCGTCGTTCGTCATATTACGTAGACCCGGATTACATCTACTCTAGTCTTGAAATGTGGTAATACTGTAAATCTATTTGGTTTTTAACACTTATATAACTAGACGTCTCTTTTAAAACGAAGCAATGAAACTAAGAACAATAAAAGCAGAAAGTAGGTCCCATTTATTTATGAGGTTTTATAGCACAACAACGAACAGAAAACTTCATTTAAATACAAAAGATTCTTGAACATTAACTTACAAAACAGTCATTCGTATTCACCGTAATATTCAATAATTTATTCAATTATTTAAAATTATAACTTATTTAAGGACAATTGACAATCATAATTAATTAATATTTATTATTAGTGGCCTTTCCAAAAGACAAGCTCGACCCGCTGGGCTAATCTGAAGATTATCTAAAAATTTCATCATATATGTTACATCATATATATATATATATATATATATATATATATGTGAAAATACAGACAAGGAATCCACGAAGATCAAGGATAGTAACCAACACGAATCAATCAAGCAAATTGTAAGCGAAATACGGCACGAAGTAAAAAATATCATTAGGGAGGAGCTGCAGTGATCATTAAAATTTTACGCGGAAAAATTGATGACTTTGAAGTTAAATTAAACAACTACGAAACACATATGAAAACCTTAGAAATCCAGAATGTAGACTTAAAAAATAATTTAAAAAACATTAACTTGAAATATGAGGTGATGGAGAGTAAATGTAAACAAATAGAACAAAGCCTATTGAAAAACCAATTAGAAATATGCGGGTTAAAGAATGAAGATAGTGATGTGATCGGAGTCACGTCTGAAATTGCATAAGCTTTAAAACTTAATCCCAATGACATCTTAAGGGCACATTGGAAGAAAAACCCTAAACTTATTAATCAAAAATTAAAACCAGATCCCATAATCTCAGTTAACCTTCGCGATGGAATGCGGGATCAGTGGATTTTAGCTTCCAAATCTGTATCACTCACAGCAGCAAACATTGGAAGGCAGGGAAACAAACTGTTCCTGCGTGAATCACTGGCCCCTGCAACTCGCTTGTTATTGTGGAAATCGAAAGAAAAATTAAAGGATCTTTTTAGATATATATTGTGTAAAAATGGTGCTATATAAGTGCGAAAAAATGAAAGTGCAAAAATTATATCGAATAGATCAGTGGATGACATTATGACGATAAAACCTAAAAAACTGTAAGTCTTTAAATCTAAGTACTTTTGTTTTTATCATTCTAATAACTATCTAACACTTTCGGATTTAATATGGATAGTGACAACATTTTAGAAATAAGTTGCACTCACTGGAACGATTACTGTAACCAGCTACCGTTTGATAATAAATCATTGCTATTATTTCATGTAAACATTCGTTTGATTCTCAAAAACTTTGCATTGCTAGAAAATATTGTATCAAATTCTTTGCACACAATACATATAATAATGATAACCGAAGCGAATATAAAACAGGATATAAGTATGTTACTTCAACTAACAAATTTTACACTTCAAGTACTGCTTAGGTCTAATAAAAAAGGAGGAGGAATCTTAATGTATATTGTATGTATATATAATTTAGACTGTTAAGTCTAAATTTTAGACGAACAAACAATTTCATTTTAAATGAATTCGAACATATAATAGGGGAAATTTATTTACCAAACAAAAACAAATATAATATATGTGCTGTTTATCGACCACCAAACACAGACAAAAGAAGGTTTATTTACGAATTGTCATCATTATTATGTAAATATGAGTGTAATCAATCATTCATTATAATGGGTGCTATGAACATAGATATCCAGAAAATGGACCCCATAATTAAACAATATTTAAACACTTTGTCTGATCTAGGTTTTTCAGGTGGCACCATCAATAATTGTACGCGTATAGAAAAATTAGGCAATAATATATCAAAGTCATGTGTCGACTAAGTCCTTATTCGTGATAATTCTAAATGTGATATATACACAGCAGTAGTAAACGTTGCACCTGCGGATCATTCTATAATCGGTTGCGCGTTACTCGGTGTACTTGCACTTAACAACATGAATAACACAAGTACATACACAGTTCGAAATAAGTACACTTATGATAAAACTAAGTTACGAGCTGAACTTTAGATGTGATTTGGATTTGGAATATTCTTTATCCTACAATGACCCCAATGATACTATGAGGCATATATATAACAAATTTATAGCAAATAGCTCATAGCAAATGTAGAATTGAAAGTCCAACTAATATCACTAAGCGAAAATCATGTGAGTGGAGTAATAGCCGTTTGACAGAAATGTGCAAAAAACGTGACAAACTTTTTTACATATGGCGTCAAGACATGAATAATGCAAAAAATATATAATAAATACAGAAATAAAACAAATAAATATGCGCAAAAGCTCAGATATACGTACACCATGAAAACAGTTTCGAATAATTTTAATAACCCCCGTATGGTGTGGAAAATAATAAACAATTTGACAGGTAAAGTCACAAAAAGTATAGATGAAATTTTAATAAGATCCTTTAGTCTAGAAGCATTAAATAATTGTAATGGTCTAATGCAAATAATTTTATACAAGAATTTGTGACCTAAAATATATTTCAGAAAAGATGGTCCCTATATTAACACACCTCATAAACTGCTCCATTAAAACTGGCATTTATCCAGACCTGTTAAAGATAGGAATAGTACGACCAATATATAAAAAAGGCGAAAGGAATGATTACAATAATTATCGTTCAACAACAATTTTATCGAGCATAAATAAAATAATAGAGCGATACATTTTTGATAAAATAAATGCTTTTCTAACCAAAAACAATATAATAAACGAAAACCAATTTGGTTTTCAAAAAAACAAGAGTACTTCGCAACTTTTAGAAAAATTCTCGAATGAAATAAATGGTTACCTAAATAATAAACTAAATATATTTGTGATGTTTATTGACTTCAGCAAGGCTTTTGATGTTTTAAATTACGATATACTTTTTGAAAAGCTCTCGCAAAATGGGATACAGGGACCATTTCTTAACTTAATCAAAAGTTATCATAATAGTCGTTTTATATCAGTGAGTGAGTATTAAACACTAAAAGCACTATGATACCTACACTATGCGGCTGTGCTCAAGGCTCAATCTTAGGACCTTTAGAATACTTACTATATGTAAATGATATGTGTGGTGTAATCACAAAAGCCTCTGTGTACCAATTTGCAGATGACACTTGTTTGGTTGTTGCAAACAAAAACCTTAAATTAGCAGAACATGATATGCAATCAGATTTCAATAATATGTGTATGTGGGCTCATGATATCGGATTGGTAATAAATATTGACACAACTAAAGTTACGTATGTACATTCGTCTCATCTTAAAACACAAAATGAACCCACTATTATCGCCCACCACCACCATTGTTTCCACAATCCAATACAGACGTGTACTTGTATTAAAATAGAAAATGTATAAGAATACTTGTACCTTGGGCTTGTGATTGATAATAGACTAAATTGGGGACCTCATAAAAACCACGTTTGTGATAAATTGAGATCGGTGCTTTGTAAACTTGCATATTTAAAATATAAGTTACCTTATAGTGCCCTAAGATTATTATATATGGCTCTGGCGGATTCCGTTATAAACTACGGACTAAGCAGTTACGGAAGGATGTACAAGTCATATTTAGAGTATATATAAAAATTACAAAAAATAATTCTTAAAACTATCGTTACAAATTATTTTTATAAACACAAAAAAATACGGACCTAGCATTATTTAAACATTGCAAGGTTATAAATGTCTTTGATAAAGTGAAATTCCGAATATTGTCAGAATCAAAATTCATTCGAGAAATTCAAAGACTGCCTCATCTACGACAATTTACAGGAACAAACATGTCATTTAAATTACCTAAATCTACAAATATATATGGCACCAGAGCTAACAACTACGTCATTCCTCTATACTTAAACGAGACTCCCTTAGAGATTCAAAAATTATATATAAATAAAAATAAATATAAGTCATCGTTAAGAAGTACTTTATACAGAATCCTACATTAATATAATTTTATCTGCGGTAAGCTAAGTAGACAACTAATTTGTAATTATTAACATTTAGTTGATTATTATTTTTTATTTTGCATTTTATTGATTTCTATACTACTTTGTTTAAAATAAGATCTTGCAATAACTGTATTAATTGAAAATAATTGTTCTTTTCTTTTTAAATATTATGTAATTTAATTTTAAGCGGCTTCACACACAGATAAGCTTCCTAGAGTTTAAGTGTGTGTTATTATATTGTAAGCTATAACTACATTGTATTTTAAATAAATATTATAAAAAAATAACCGTGCTAATTAATTAATTGGAATATTCCATCTCAAATTTATAATAATTAAAAAAAAGGAGCTAGACAATAATTAAAAAAATATATTATATTCATAATATCTGTTTACATATTTTTCAGGCTATCGATTAAAATAATATAAATGATAAACATCATTCAATAAATAGATAAATTACGATATCCGATAGTTATTTCTCATACTTATTTGAACAAAAATATTAAACTGTTAGGTAAAATATAAAATTAAAAATGGTCACTATTCACGCTATTTAAGGGTTATAACATAGCATTAGAATTCACTTTTTAATTGGAATATTCCATTTAGTAATTATTATTAGTAATATTTGGCATGGCAAGCTGTGGCATCAAATGCTGTCACACAATGTTTGTAGATAGCCGCCTCGTCGATACCATCGCTTAACTAATAGATGTTCTTTTGATAAGGTGAGGCGCAGATGACGTACTGGTTCACACGCTACAAGTTCAAGTTCACCGAAGTTGACTACAGCTTGTTCCTAACGTATTCCGTCCTGGTTGGAACTGTCGGTAAGTGTTCTTATTTTACTGTTCGCATTAAGAGTTGCCGTTGATCGCGAGATCTGGCGAGATAGCACTCTTATAAAATACTCCATACTATCGACAAAATTGAATCGTGACCCTTTATGTCATTTACCTACCTATAGTCATAATAAACAGTACACGAATGTCATACAATCCTTTTCGTGCAAATATAAACCTGAATGATTATGATATTAAAAGACTTTTCAGCAAAGTGGGTATTTGATCAATTTTGTCGACGGTCCTTCATCAAACTTCTTATGAGTGGTTTAGAACATTTAGTCGATAATGTTCACAAGGCTGCAAATGAAAATGGAGGGAGTACCGTTATATCATAGAATAGCAGGTGATTTGAACAGAAGGATGGTAAACATGAAGGACAGTTAGTAGACAATATTTGAATCACAATTCCTCATATTTATGAAAGATATATTCAAATTCAAATATTTTTTTCTCGAGGGCGACGCCGGACCAATTTGTGCGAGGCGTTCACCGGAACCATCCGATGGTCGGGCTGTACCAAATCGGACCATGCGTTAAGGCGTTTTAAAAAAGGCTTAAAAAGTCGATCTTGTAGTTATAGACCGCTCTTGAAATTTGCCTAAATGAGTATTCGCTTAAAAAATATTTCCATTGTACATCTTCACAACAATAAATTAGCAGCTTCATTACGTGTCTGTAACAGTGATTCACAATAGACTATACGTAAATCATAGGGAGCTGATAGGCAATGTCAACAACAGCTGTCACCACAGAATATATTTATATATATATACTCTTAGCTGAGGCTGTCTATTTAGCTGTCACTTGTCACTTGACGTGTCTCTCTAACGCTGCAAAGACCTAAGATCTCCCGAGCCTGATTCATTTCTTAATCAAACACTATAATAATCTTTACATATTATAATAAAATATTAAAGGAAAAAACTGTACATCTGAAAAATTTAACAAATAAACAAACGACTGAAAAAAAGATATTCCAAAACAATAGATAAATTATGCAATAAAAAGTAAAAAAAAATATATTTTTTGTACGTATTTTTATACAATTAATTAATCTAATAAATTAATGTCGCGTAGCGCGTGCGACTCAAGCGCATCTCACCTATAACTAATAATGTATGTATTTTTTCTCCTCTCAAAGAATAACAATTATCGTAACTAGAATTAGATTAATTAATTAGATTGTATAAAATTAATTATTTTTATACTTTTTAGTGCATATTATATCAATTGTTTTTGAAGTCGGTTATTTCTTTGTAATATTTTTGTGAAGTACACAAATAATTTGTCTAAATATGTATAGATCTATTACATTTTGCAATGCAGCAATGAACGTAAGCGCATTGCAATTTGATTTCAGACAGAATTTCTGCCACAGATTGCACCCCTACTGTAAGTCGTTAAGGAGTTCCATTGATCATCATATTTGACTACGACTATTTCTTGACCATAACAACGTTGCGTAGGTGACTCAAATATCCGGATAGCAAAAAAATGATTCAGCCGAGTATTTTTAATTTGCTCCTAAGAATTAAAGAGTTACGTTACTTTGTCATGGATCCCATAGTCAGAACCTCACCAAACTCTCATTATACGACCCTTGAAGTACATCCTCTTCATAAAAAAGAATCATCGAAATCGGTTCACCCAGTCGAAACTTATGTGGTACAAACATAAAAAAGCCGACAAATTGAGAACCTCCTTCTTTTTTGAAGTGGGTTAAAATGTTTTTAAAGGAATACTAATTGCTGTTTGTTCTACAAACAATACCGAATCCCAAAAAGTACATTATATAAATCTTATCTGTGTGTCTTTTTGCACGTTTGTCGCTATGTATATCCGGGCAACACGCACAAACTACTGAATTGTATTTTTATGACAACATATTATAGGTTATAGTTAATTGTTACTACTTAATACATTTACTAATATGTATGGAGATCTCTCTGAATAAAATAAATAAATAAATAGGCTTTATATTATCACGCAAAGTGCAGACATAAAACTTATATTTGTTGCTTTATTGGGTCCATGCGTTAATATTTCATATACATAGTCTGGCCCATAAATACTGTTACAATTAAAAATATTTAAAATGTTACATTTGAATTTAGAATCTGTCATTTTTATATGATTGTTCATTGCGTTTTCTCATTTTGGCGCTAGTATATTGTACCGTTATCATTGTACAATATTTTGCAATATTAAAATGGAGTGGGGTGATAAAGAGAACCGAATCGCTGTAAATTACATTACACAAAGTAGGTTATTAATAGCAATGAGACCTTAGATCTTAGATCGGCTAGATCTTTTTCTGTCGTAAACAGGGAGGTCTCATTGCACCCTATATACAAAGATACTCGACTCTTTTCTCCTTGGATTGTAATCCTAGATCAAAATAAATTTCATATAAACGACGACTATCATGATTATCTGTAGCTCTCTCTTTTAGTTTTTTCGATATTTTTACTTACGGGCTAGAGTTAATTCAAAAAGTGCTTAAAACTGAGTAATCATATCGGCCACATACAGAGGCCTAATAAATCCGACAACATTAAGCGTAATTAACACTTAAGAACTATCACCTTAAAATGTTTATCTCTCAGTAAAATCAACTTTCAGCCATAGTTTCAACGACTGTCTTACGATTTTTCGATCAGAAGGCCTTCCATCAAATTTTAATTAGTGATTCAATTCCGATGCAGTTCAGTTTAGGTACCTGATTCGCTTAGATCGTACCATGAAGTGCCTATAACTGAATGGCGTTTGAATCGCTTACGGAAGAATGAACGAAAGAAATTTCTGTGGTCCGCAGTGTGAGAAAGAGATGACGCTGTACAGTCGATGCATATGTCATATGTGGGTCTATTACTCGAACCATATTATGCGTTGCGTTTCAAAACCTAAAACTATAATATGATTTAATCGGTTTATTGCGTAGAAATTACTACAAATACAATTTTAGAATGCACTTTATAGCGTCAATTTATAAACCATTAAGAGCTTTTTAGTACTTATTAAATAATAGTAATACGTAGATAAATGGTTCGTTGAATTAAAATGGTTAAAAACTGATTAAAACGAGAGAGACAGCAGCACAGAGTACATTTTTTTTAATTCGTTCTTGCAAACAGGCTATATATATAGGCCAGAGGTCCTTACTGCCTCGTCTTTAATATTTTTATTTTCGGTATTATTTTCGGTATTTTGTTTTACAAAAAAGTCCAATAAAGTATTCTCATCTCATCTTTCATTAATTCCATTTTCCTTTTCTGTATTTTTTTATATATGTTTTTACTATTTTTTAAAAGTTAATTACATAACGATTCACTTTCCGCTAAGAAAGAAGCAACTTTCATTGAATCGCTCACTTTGACACATAAGCTATCCAGTTTAGGTAGAATAAAATATTATATCATGGTATGAATACATAAACGAACTAAAACAGTTTACGATTCAATTTCCGACTGGATATGACGTCCACCTAGATTGGATAGCTCTTATGACGTCGTGGTATGAATTACCGAAGCAGTTCATTTTAGGTCGTCAATTAAATCGCAATAAGAGTGCATGGTAGGCCCGCAGGTCACGTGTCATTAGGCGAGTTTAACATTTTATACCCATCTCAAGAAAAGTGCTCCACGCCACTAAAGAAGTTTGCACTTCAAAATCAAAACCGCCCGACAGAATTTTACCTTCCTACTGAGTTTCCACAACTTCGTTACTATTGGGTAATTTTTAGAAACAGAAATTGCCGAGAACGAAAGACTACCAGTGGGAAGCTCCTTTGTACAGGATGCCGGCTAGATTATGGATACTACAAAGGCGCCTATTTCTGTCGTGAGCAGTAATGTGTAAACATTACAGTGTTTCGGTCTGAAGGGCGCCGTAGCTAGTGTGATTAGCAATTAGGGCAAATGAGACTTAACATCTTATGTCTCAGGTTGTCAAGCGCAATTGTAGTGCCGTTCAGACTTTTTGGGTTCTACAAGAATCCTGGCACTGCATTGTAATGGGCAGGGCGTATTACTTACCATCAGTTGAACGTCCGTCTCGTCTCGTCCCGTATTGGCGTAAAAAAGACTGATTTTAGAATTTTTAACTCAGTTGTATTTTAGTTGGAATTACATTTGCCTTTATCGCTATCTGATGATTGTCTCGCTTTAATGTGAAAAAGGTTTCTGTTAATATTTCGTATTATAAGCAAATCAACAAAATTTAGTAATGTGGGTTTTTTCTTGTAATCGTAAAACTACAACATTTTTTTTTTATTTTTGTTCTTTTTTTGATTTAGTGCCGGAGAAAATGTGTGTCTTCTACCGAGACCTCGCTTGAAAATAATAATAATAATAATCATTTATTTCAGGCATTACTCATAGAAAATACAAATTAAAATCAAAATTACAATTAAATTACCACTAAATCCAATTACCCAACCACACAAAAAAATTAATTAAATAAATTGAAATTACTTACTTATATTAAATAGCTAATTTTCTATTTTTATCAAGATGGATGTCCATCCATCTTTTGAAAATATCGTTATTATATATACATTGTTAGAGACAGTCATCAGAATTCCGTTGCTGGAGCATCTCATTCGATCCCAAAAAGAAGCAATTCTTGTGCGAATTATTGCGAAGAAGTCGGGCACTCTCGCTCTCGCAAACATACTTGCAGCACTGCAATACCTTGGAAGTTTCATAAGAGCTCGATAGGAATCATTATATTGCACTCTTAGTGAACTTAAGGTCTTGTTTGAATAATAACACCACAGTTGGCAGGTGTACATACACAGGCAATAAGTTTGAAATAGTGTTGTTTTCACCTCATTGCTGCACTTTGCGAACCTTCGTGCTATCATGTTGCTACGTACCGAGAGCGCCCTTCGCTCCCTCTCAATATCGCAGTCGTCTTTCAGATATTCCGTTAAGATATGACCTAAATATTTGAATTGATTTACAATTTTTAAACTTTTCTCATTCAGATATACCCCAGGAATATTTTCTGGTACCTTTAACCTATATATATAGTTTCACCCCCAGTAGCCTCATATTTCCACGTTTGTCATTAAAAAACCTTCAAAAAAGCGCGTACACTTTTATAAAAGGCCGTCAAAGCTTCCGTGATTCCTCTGGTGTAGGAAGAGAACGTGGGCCGCGGTGATCACTTAACTGTAACTCGTTTAATTTAAATAACATCAGATCTCTTCGTCTAATATATATTTTAATCTCTATTATAAAAACAGATTAACTTATATTTCAGAAGCTACATACAACAATAACTATTCTCATTATTCATTGACGTTGTTCAAGCCTCAATTCAGTTCCATCTACATTTGAAAGAGCGACATCTGAACTCAATTTCCTTATTGTAATTATTGGGGTTGAGCAAGTTATAAGTTACAACCTGAGAGTTGAACAAGACATAATATCAAGATTTACGATCCATTCGTCACTCGAATGGTTGACTCAGTTGGTAAGAGCGCCCGGACGGAACTCGGGGCCCGGGCTAGAGTTCCGCATCTTACATTTTGGTTACAAATTTAATGTCCACGGTAAACAAAATGGCCGCCAAGCGATCATCGCTCAGCGACTGTTATCAGCGAGTCCTCGCCAGCTGTGAACAGTCAGCGATTAACTATTAATATATGAGTCTCTTTTGAATAAAACATTTTGAATACACGGAAACTATTTCGGTTGTTGGTTTCTTGAGCGACAAAACAATCAATAGGTATACCATCTCTCGCATCATCGCTGGTAAAATTTAATAACATGTCATTCAGTAATGACAAAACCTATCCAACTACAGCAAATAAAACCTCCGAGTCAATAATGCTGAGCTACTAATTATAACTGTCCGCATTTGAAGGCTGTGAACTCTTTGTATATTATAATTTTAAAATCAACCATATCGAGATATATCATATTATTAATGTCAATTTACACCAATTAAATAATTAATCTAAAAATAAGTTATGCGCGTTTTTAATCCTTTCAAAACATTTTATTGAATTAAAATTAAAATTATAGCTTTTTGAGTAATCAGAAATAACGACATGTGTTTACATACGTCTTAAAATAATTCCACTAAGAAATGATGCACTAAAATGAACAATATTGTTTTGTAACAGGTTCTTTCGTCACGATATATCTGTTTAGCAAGAGATGGAAGATAGAAGACAGCATCATTGGCATCATCGCGTGTATCAGCCGCGTGGCAGCTAGTCTGGTGTACGCGATGGCTCCCAACAGGACAGTATACTTCCTTGGGCCTGTTCTGGACATGTTCAGCTCTGCAGGGGCGACCTCCTTGCGCTCAATAGCCACAAAACTAGTGAATGCTAATGAAGTTGGTGAGTTTATTTCAATTGTAATTATCGATCAATTTTATAGGGTTTATGGTTGTGTAACGTCTAACAGATTAGAAAATTCCATAGTTCGGTCATCTTTTCTTGTATTTGTCACGTGGAAAGAAAGAGCTGTGAACGAATTACGTAATAACATCACAGTCCACAGACTAAAAAATAATCCATACCAGATAGCATCTCCGTGTGGTTGTCAAGGAACTTTGACTGCTGTAGTTTGAAGAGAGCGCCCGCGCCGGCGAGTATTTAACATCAGAGGATCTGTTCTGTTGACCACGTCACACAATTGAAAACTTTAACGTTTCACTTACCTGACTAGCTGACTAGAAGTTTAATTAACTAAAGGCCGGATTTGTGGAAAGTTTATAATATAATAATTCTGTTGTGTTCTGGTAAAAAAAACCAATGGCGTGTATAAATATAGGTTGTATAGAGATTTTCTTACTTTTATCACTGGGAATTTTCATAAATAAAGACAATAAATATTCAAGGTTCCTCAATGGTGGTTTGTTGGCCTGTCGGAACTTATTTCCTAAATATTCCATATTATGAGTTACGAATTATATTGTATTAATAGCATTCAAATCAGAATAAGTACGTGTATATTAAAAGCACATCAACTGCTAAAACACTACATTTGTTTCTATCGAATAACATAATATTTACACACAATACATCATGATGGAACGGACAGTCTTTCTAGAGTTAGCAGTGAAAGTGTTTTCAAAGCTCATATAAATATATTTTTATCTCCAATATTTGTGTGGACGATGTTTGTACTGTGCTCATAATATGTGAGCGTGAGTTATTTAGCGTACTAAATTAATTTGTCGCATGAGCTGTTCTATATGTCATTGGAACAAAATAGCGATAACGACAACTAAATACATCAGTACTCGTATTAGGATTATAACTAGTAATATCTAATGTTATAGTGTTTATCAACCTGTAATTCTAGGGGTCTAGATACATCTCTAAGGGATAAAAAGAGTACAAAAATTATAAATATATTTTAATGAACTATTAAAAATTATTTGTAGGTTAACTACACGTGAATACAAATCAAGAATAAAACACATACATAATATGTATGTATATAGATAGGTATAGAGACCAGAGAGTGATTTGAAGTAATTAGTGTATTGACAGTTATTGGTGGGAAAATGTTATGATGGTTTCCGTTACGCAGAGACGATGTTGTAAATGTTGGTAAATTTAGGTGATAATTGATTGTTGCGGCTATTGATGGCATTGAATAATAGTGGCAGAAGACATGCAAGTAGGCATATCTCTGTCCCCTCGCTCTGGTAGACAGGCATGAGTGCATGTTTATATAATAAAATGTAGATTGTTTCAGACCTAGATTTTTATTTGATCTGAATTTCGCATAAACTTGGTTATTTTAATATGGAAAAACTGAAGTATTTATACAAAATAGAGATCAATTGAATAGGCTACATGTTTCAACTTTGTGAATATTTTCTAAAACAGATTCACCTAATCATGATTTATATTCACCGAGTAGGCATTAAAATTCTTCGATAAAAATATACATTGTCATTTAATATTATTTGGATGCATAAAATAAACCGCTATTTCTTTGTGAAGCAACTAAAAACTAATTTTCAACGCTTCTTAATTCTTACTAATTCATTTCACGCCCAAATTAAAGTAAATCAAATAATGCAAGAGTATTTAAAATAACGACACTCGTCGTAATCGATCAGTAAGGTGAAGCAACTCTAGGCTTGTACTCTCTAATGTCTACAACTATCTTGTAGTGACCGCTACAATTGTAGTCATACTTTGATAAAATACTAAATCTGACTCTTCAGAAGCTTCTCATTATAATAGATCAATTGTAATAAACAAGTTATCATTATACATCCAATGAAAATATTATGTAACTACTAATACATAATATTGAAATTAATATAATTCTCGTCCATTGGTTGTGGTTCAGTAGACATGTTATGAGTTACAGGAGGCTTACGACGTCATCTATGGTCTAGTTGACCAGCTAACGTCAGGATGG
The DNA here is from genome assembly GCF_905404315.1 of Leptidea sinapis. Lineage (NCBI taxonomy): Eukaryota > Metazoa > Arthropoda > Insecta > Lepidoptera > Pieridae > Leptidea > Leptidea sinapis. The sequence continues at coordinate 13,032,295 of NC_066289.1, read as the reverse complement.
CCAGGGTTCCTAATGGAGGTGTCGGTGATGTCGCGCACATCGTAATATTCACTCCGACAGTTTTTGCCGAATGCAAAACCGAAAAACAATATTATTTCTAAATTAAAATTATGCCTTAAAATAATTGCTTCCATTATTTAAAAGAATTATATATCCTTTAATTATTGGCTGTAGATAATTACTTAAAATCTTTAAATATAAATTAGAGATTACATTAGAGATGTGGCCTCTGGTGTTGTAAGAGAATCTGGGCGGCGGTGATCACTTAACACCAGGTGACCCGTACGCTCGTTTGTCCTCCTATTCCATAAAAAAAAGAGATGGCGTCGCCCCATTTAACATAATTTGTTCGGTTTTCGTACCAGTATACCGGCTTATTTTTGAGCCGAGCTTTTCATCTGGTAAACTATCAATTACTATGGCAAAAACTCACCTTGTCGAATGTACCGCAAAAAACTGTAGATCTGTTGAGATACTGGTACGAAAACCAAACAAATTATGTAAAATGGGGCGACGCCATCTCTAATGACTAGATTAGAGTGCGGCGTGCATCAAGGAGGGCTAACCTCTCCGGACCTCTTTAGCCTTATTTAATGTGGAGCTTAGAAATGCCGAAGTTGGCTATCATATAGGGAAAACGTGCGTGAATACCTTCAGCTACGCTGAAGATATGGTGCTTCTAAGTCCCTCAATCAGAGGCAGCCTCAGGAAATTGCTGGCTATCTGTGAAAAATATGAAGGGCAGCATGGCCTCAAATATAATGTAAAAAAAAACACAAATTATGGTGTTTCCGGCTAAGAAAGGTCTGGAGAGAATTCCGATGGTCTTTTTAGACGGTGTATCCATAGACAGAGTGGACCGATTCAGGTACTTGGGGCATATCCTAACTAAGAATTTGTGTGATAGCGAAGATATAGAACGCGAGCGGAGGGCTCTGGCTGTTCGATGCAATATGCTCGCACGCCGTTTTTCACGGTGCAGTCCTGAGGAGAAGCTGACACTGTTTAGAGCATATTGTCAATGCTTCTACACGTGTTAGCTTTGGGTCAACTGCACTAAAACTGCACGAAGCAGCATCACAGTGCAGTATAATAATGCATACAGTATTCTGATGAGACTGCCCAAATATTGCAGTGCGTCGGGCATGTTTGCCGACGCCAGAGTCCCCGATTATTTCACAGTGATAAGATCACGAGTTGCTGCTTTTTGGTCTCGCATTCGCGAATTCGAAAACGAAATTCTCAGTGTATGCTCTGAGCACCCAGAGAATCCTATACTCTATTACTGGCTTTCGGTGCATCGTGACATTAACCGGAAATAGTATTATCAGTACATTACTTTTTGAACGAGCCCCCCTATGGGGCAATTTTAGTTTTAATTTATTTAATTAAGTACTGTGATGCATAAAATTTTATTTTTAAGTACACCTTATTCTATTTTATTCAATTTACTGTAATGGGTTTAAAATGCCTGAAATAAATGACATATTATTATATTATATTATAAACAAGAGCTATGGTTCGGACGGTCGCGCTGCTCGATTCAAATCAGTAATTCATAAACTTCTTCTTGTGCGTCAAAAATTATCTATAAGTTATCTCTGAGGTTTTACTGGATGATTTCGTATTGCCAGCCGATCCGTTTTACGGGCTGCTACGCTTTGCTCTTGTGATTCATAGCACGAAGACGATCCATACTAACGCGGTTCTTTTCACCTGCAATTTCTTGTTCTTCTTCAGTCCTTTCATTCGCAATATTTCGAATCCTAGTTGCATTACGTCTTTGTCGGGAATAATTTGAGCGTCTTGGTTGTGACATTGTTAATGATAATATCGGCACAATAAGCTAATAGAAACTCGAAACAAACACACAAACTGGTCAACTTGAATAACATGACGGGCATTGTCAGCTGTATTTTATAACTCATGTAGCGTGAAACTAACAAAAAACTTTATTGAATTCTTTCTATTCTCGAGATGTCATCAAAAATGTATCAGAAAATATTTTTTTTTATAATATTTTTTTGTAATAATTTTGATATTTAATGACTTATGTCCGTCTCCTGGCTCTAAGCTACCTCCTCACCAATTTTCAGCCATATCGGTAAAGCCGTTCTTGAGTTATAAATAGTGTAACTAACACGACTTTCTTTTATATATATATAGATTTTACAGGTATTGAAACGGTCTTTAATAAAATATCATTTAATGGGATAAAGATTAGTACAGATGTATGAATAATACGGTTTGATTATTGTCGGCACTTACTTATATCAACTTTAAAAATGTAAAAAAGTAGTTATATAGTGGCATAGCTACAATAGTTGGACATAATATAGTATCGCGGACTTTTTTTGTTGATATTGATACGTTTTATAACACGTAGAACATCTTTTTGCTCTATCTTCAATAGTTTCCGCAGCGCACGCGATGACACATTTTTTATGACGAATTTTTTCACATCCTGGGTTATATTGATGAATTTTTATCAGGGATCCCATTTTTTTGAAAATGTAATATATCACTATATAATCTATCACTCAGTGAAGATGCAGCTATTTAGTGGAGAAGGAATTTTTGAAATTGGTCAAGTAGTTTTTGTTTGAAAACATTACAAACATCAATACAAAAACATAAATGTTTCTGCTTTATAATATTTGTTTAGAAATAACACTAAATTAATTTTTAAAAGCATTTATTTAATCCAGTTTATATAGATATTTTGGTGCTATTTGTTTTTTTTTTAGCTGGGCACATCAATATTTATGTTCTAACCTAACATAACCTAGACTCTTTTGCCAAGATGGCATCGAAGAGATCGATTGTCTCGATTTTATTCAATAATAAAAAAAAAACATTTCACCTATTTCAATTTTAAAAATTACGTTATTTCTAGAAGATAATTAGTTACCCATCAATAACTTTTAATTTTGAACTGCATAGTTTCGCCGAGTTTATACAAAGTTGTTAAGTTTTATTCACAAATACATTGCAATTTTCGTCTTCGATTTTCACAAAAACTGAATATTTGCTCAGAAAAAGAGAAATAGGTAGTTTGCTAAGAAAAGTGACTTGTCTCTATCGAATGCAAACCTCGCTTTATTTAAATTCGACAATAATTTATAAAAAAAACGACCCTTACGATTTTTAACCTAATTAAATATTTGACAACATAATTTTTTTTTATTATAATTATATTATATGACGTATTTTTTTTCAGGAAAAACTAGCTCTCTTATCAGCATATCGGAAGCATTAGTGCCTGTAATATACTCACCTGTTTACAGCAAGGTATATCTGAGCACACTGTCCACCTTCGCTGGGGCGTTCTACCTCATTAGTGCCAGTTTGGCTGTTCCTGCTATTCTTATATATTTGTAAGTATTTATTCAGTATACATATAATCTGGCCATAAAATAATGTTACAATTAAAAATAATTAATAACTTGGAATCTGTCATTTTTATGACTGTTCATTGAGATTTCTCATTTTGGCGCCAATACATTGTACAATATTTTGCGATATTAAAATGGAGTGGGGTAATAAGGAGAACCGAATCGCTGTGATTGCATTACACAAAGTAAGTTAAAGTTTAGTCTTGATTTTATAATTTTACCAACGATTTAAATAAAGTTAGCGACAAAATTCAATTGTTAGATATTCTTTACGTCATGGAGCGACGTCATTTGACGGCAAATGAAATGCAAAGAGCTGTAGGGATGTTGCAAGCGGGAAGTAATCAATCTCAGGTATCTCGGCATTTTGGCATTCATAGAAGTGTTATATTTTGTCGTCTTTGGCAGCGCTACAATAATACAAGGGAACCCGCTGAACAGCATTCAGGCCATAAAAGGAGTACAACCACTCGGCAAGAGCGGTACATACAACTGACTGCAAAACGCGAGTCGATGTTAACCACTCGAGACATAAGTTTGAGGCTACAAAATTCAAGTGGTGTTGATTTAAGTCCCCAAACTGTGCGAAATCTACTGCATGAGTACGGCCTACAAGCTCGACGTCCAATTAGGTGCCCACCGATACGTGACAGGAATCGCGCTCGTCGAAATGAATGGTGTAGAGAACGCAGAACATGGACCCAGAAACAATGGGATGAAATTATGTATTCCGATGAGTTGCGATTCGGGTTTAGGCCTGATACAAGAAGGGTGCGAGTGTACCGTCGACCCGGAAATATGAAAGTCTCAGGTGCATTCAGGAAGTTCATCCATACAGCGGGTCAACAGTTATGGTATGGGCGCGTATTATGAAGAACAGGCGAACTGAGCTCGTTTTTGTAAATAGAAATAGAGAGGATATTCTCAGACCTTATGTCCATCCATTTGCACAAACCTTTGCCTCCAATTTTACGTTAATGCATGACAATGCGCGTTCACATACAGCTCGGCGAACCAGTCAATACTGGCAACGGAGAACGTCCGGGTATTGCCCTGGCCTACACAATCACCAGACCTCAACCCCATCGATCACGCATGGGACATGCTCCAGAAAAGTGTTTTGAAGGAATTGGACGGAGTGACAACAACCCAACAGCTGAAGGATTTGCTACAATTCCATTGGGAGCGAATAATGCAAGATGACATAAACAGTCTCATTAATTCAATGAATAATCGTTGCCGACAAGTTCTGAATAGTAGAGGAGGCCATTCTTTGTATTAAATTATCCTATATTTTCACAATAAATTCATTTTCTTCAGAAATTTCATTTTGTTAAAAAATGTTTAGTTGCTTTACATAAGCATAACCTTAGTTTCTGCAGTATATTCTAATATTTTAATTTCTGTCCTTAAAAGAACTCATAAAGACAACAGCTGTTATTTTTGCATCCCTAAAAATAAAATACAACGTTTTATGTGAAAAATCATCCTTAAATGTTGCTTAGACTTTTTTGATGTGTGTATATGTGTTCAAATGTTTTGCGTGTGTCAATGCGTCAGGTTATAATGTGTGATTACTTGAAGTTAGGGTTACGGTTGGTAGATTAGTTCTATATTTAACTAAAACTTTACAAAAAAATAATATCAATTGATAGAATAATTATTAAAATCTGAAAATAATTTACGTTGCGCTAACGTTAATTATTTTTGGACGGTTTTGTGCACTTTATATATCTTTTACTTCTACTTCTTACTACGAGACCACGTCCATATCTACTATATTAACTGTTTTAATATATTTTGCTTGTATGTTCTTAAATATTATTGAGTTAATAATATTTAAGAACTCAATATTTCAATGTTTTTTCGAACGTCGTGCTCACGGAGCAACTTAAATATAAGTACGTGGTATATGGTTGCAAAAGTTAAACTTATACCGAACTTGGATAGTTTAAAATAATAATTATACGGCAATATCCGCATTCAAAGTCAACCTCAACAGTTATAAATGCCATATGCCATGCCATAGAAATTTCATCATTAAATAGATGCCAAATACATAGTCCTTACATTTAACATTTATTTTTTTATTTAGGTAAGTACTTATGAAGTAGTATTACTCGCGAACGGATTACAAGAAAAAGCATACTTCCACGCAAGCAAATAACAGAGGTTACTAATAAAACACAATGGATTTATTTCGAAATCTATAAAAAAAGACCTTGCGGTCTTACGCCCTTATGACAGTGTTGCGATTTCTAATACAACCTTGAGATGCAATATCTATTTTGAGGAGTTTTATATATTTAGCAAGGTGCTATAGACGACCTTATTGTAATGGCGAAACTAGGAAATGGCGGGCAAATTATTTGGTAGAATTGTGTAAAAATAACACTGACGTTCAGTCAGTTTTGTAGTTCATTTTTTAAGTTGGCGCATGCTCAACTTGACTAAGTTGCATGAAGCAATATTAGGTACCTACTACGTGGCACGTACAAAGAAATAGGTATTAAAGAATCCTATTCGCCCTGATTTTAGCGATGCTATAACAACTGGAGGAAATAAGACATTGTAATAAATAAATAAGTTCTGTAAGTATTTAAAAAAAAATTGATTCAAAGTAAACTCAGTCCAAAGACTTGTTCTAGAATTAAAGTTTTTGACAGCGCTATAGAAAAGTTGAAAAAATTAAATAAAAATCACTGTAGTTAGGTGTTTCGTTTATTTATGCCCCTTATAAAATATTCATATGTAGACATGTAGGTACGCACATAGGGACGTATTTTTTAAATATTACTTTCACTGAATTTTCTTTTTCACGCCCAAGCGAAGTTCTTAGGTACCTATAGGTACATACATGCGTTTATAACAGTGTGTATAATATATACTCAGAAATTGAAAAGAATCATAAAAAACTTTTTGTTGTAATAATCGATTAATGGTTTTCTAATTAGTAACACCTCACCTAATTATTGAAAAATAAAATATTTGCAATGCAGTTCTGTGGCATTAGTAATAGGTCCTTCCGTGAATCTTTCGTACTGTTACATTTGTAGCTCTATAGGCTCTTCAACACGATAAAAAACGTGTTAAAGGTCCTAAAAACATTACAGCAAACTATTAGTTATGTAAAAAGATTTCAATTAAGAAGAAAAAGATAATATTTTGTTTATATTGATGATAATATTTAAGAATGTTTGCGTTCCTTATTGAGGAAGAAATTTCTAATTCCAATCCCGACTCACGGAACATAAAAATCTTAATTCTCTAAGTAAAAATCCTTGAATCAACTTTTACTTCATAATCGGTTACGCCATTCTTACTCGATCTCAACAAGGAAATAGAACAGAATCTGAGTAATGAAATTTGTTATTGATATTGAATATTCATAAAAAAAATTAGTATTCATATTCTATTGCAACGATGGCAAAGCGCAACACCTTCCTGTTTATAACGATACCTAGATTGTACATCATTATTTTTTATATAAATCTTGCGTCAACTGTGAAAAAATAAATAGGCACATTTTTTGTAGTTAGTTTAAGTTTTCGGGAGCTGTTACTGATCTAGCTAGGACTCATCTCTGCGAAAAGGTGGTTTACCAAGCTCTCCAAGTATGTCTCTCTCTCTCTTTTTGCATATAGCTATATAGGTATCTCTTTCAGTGTTTTGGGTCAACGTTTTTATACAGCAGCAAAGTCATATTGACATTGACCGAGCAGGGTTCGCTAGTTACTTACAAGTATATATACAATATAGTCATGCTCATCTCTCAGGAGGTGAAGATCAAGGAGCTTCCCTTAAAAACGTGAGTGAGCCGGCGTTGTTGACGCGACCGGCGACACTATACAAGATCGAGTGTTACAAATATGCGAGTCTTGAGCCCTGCGCGTGCAATGGAGTGTTAATATACGCTCAGGCAGAGATTTGCTTCATCATTGTTGAGTGTGATTGTGAGTTGATATGTTTACTGAACGTCAATGGTGTCTACCTTTTAAAATTAAAAATAATTGTATTGGTATAATTTTTATATTGATTTGTGATTAAAAACTTTTATTTTCAGGACCTTATACTGTATACGAAGAAAAGACATTGAGAACACAAGCACAGAAGATAAACCAAAAGAAGATGAAATTACCAAGTTCTAGACGTTCTATTATTAGCAAATATTATCATATATTTATTGTTAAGTTCTGTTAAGTATTTCATTAGAAATACTAAATAATAGTGTATTTTTTGGAAAAATCTCAATAAATTTTATATTTCCATTGAAATAATCTTTTAGTTAAGTAATTTCGTTTTTACTTGTAGGTTTATAAGTTATACCTAAGTGTTTCTGCAATCCATATTCTATAATAAAAACAAAGATTCTGCCTGTAACAAATTCAATTCTATCTTATAATACTCTGCATGCAAACGCTTGATTAGTTCTTGAATAACTATACCCAACCAAAAAAACTATACGATATGAATGTTTCTTGGTGACAATGGGATCACCTCACGTCAAAGAAAATTAATATGGGCCAAATATACCATTATCATATAAATCATTGAACGTACTTAAATAAAATACATAACTTACATTATGTGTGTGCCCACATCACAGCCGGCTAGATCATGAGTACCGCGAGGGCGCCTTTCTTTGCCGTGAAGCAGTTGTGTGGTTCGGTGAGAATGGCGCCGCAGCTAGTGAAATTACTGAGCAAAGGAGACTTATCATCTTATGTCTCAAGGTGTCGTTTAGAATTTGTGGGTTTTTCAAGAATCCTCAATGTAATTGGCAGGCATATCAATTACCATCAGCTGAAAGTCCTGCTCAATAAAAAAACATAAACAGAGAATGATGGAGAAAAATTGTGAAGAGCTTTACATATCTGCCCCAACCAAAATTTATTGACAACCGCTATATGGAGAACGGTGGTACCGACAAAGAAAAGGAAGGCATTCTATGAACTATACCTGAACCTCCATTTTAAAAGTGGAAGTTTAATTGGAGTACAATTATAGATATTTATTATGTTTAGAGCTCCTTTATTGAATATTCCACATCATATGAAACTGAACTAGCGAATGTTGCCCAAAATATTAGTATCAAAGTAAAATATAGTATCACGTGGCGCCAATATATATAGTTAACGAATAAAACAATCAAATTTTAAAAGCTTTAATTTGTATCATAGCCGTGTTTGCCCTTTTTCTAATTGCCATGACGTAGTCTTTCTATAAGATTAATTGCCTTTCTTTAGATAGTGATGGTTTCGTAATTGGGTCAAACCTAAGTTAAGCGTTTTCAAGGACATAGTTACTCAATACTGTATTTCCATTTATTGAAATAATTGGTAATTATTAAAAAAAAGATAAAGCCCTAAATTAAATTCCTGTTTCACATTTTGGAATTGACCATATTTTATTTTTTATCTATTATACCTAGTTCTTCAACAACACAGAACAGTTCAATGCAATTGGGTTTCCAAGTTCCCAATTTTGTACTTTTATAACAAGTATGATATCAAACGTACCTACTCATCGAACCCCGTACCTACTAGGTATACCTAGTTGATTGATTGGTTGATTAGTTACATTGATATAATATAAATAACTTAATTATTACTGTACTTACTGTCAATGCTGTGACTCTATAGGAATACAAATTATTGTTTATGATGAAAAAAATTTAAGTAGATACCTATAGATAGTGTTCATGTTATGAATAATGTTTAATTTGAGCAGATAAGGTATAGCTGCAGTAGGGTCATAATTTTTTTTTTGAAAATATTTAACTAATATACCTACTGAACGAGATAACAATTTATGTGCTACAATTATCGTGGAAGAGGTAGTAACTTATTAGTCTATTTAAATGTTTACATAACCTCAGCACCCGATAACCTTTAATTGTCTCGATTTCCTGGCATTAATTTAAATCTACAGCCGACACGATTATTATTAATAGGTAATTAATAATCTAGGTATATTCACATTGGTACCTATGCATAATTTATATTGGCCAAGATCAAGATCCACAGCAAGGTCTTTCCTAGAACCAACTATCTATCAAAACACTAACGGAGAGGGAGAGCATCTATAAATGTTTTATAGCAGATATTTTGCACATAAAGGCTATTTTTTTTATGAAATAATTATTATCCTAGGTATGTATTCATATTATCAAACTTGTCACAAGTCGATTATTATACTATAATTGTTGTTATGAAGGTGACTTTAAACGTAATTCAAATCCTATGATTTAACTAATATTTTCTTAGAGCCTACTAGAGTAACCGGCACCTACAAAAGCTGTAATGATAACATATTTACCAAATATAAACTCATTTCTCAGGCAATAATTAACAAACTGAGTTCAGACCACTTTGGTCAGTTATTTTCTTATAATATTGAGGTCAATAAATGTACTAAAATTAAAAAGTTTACGTTTGTTCCTGTGAAGAATAGGCGAATGGAGAAATATAGAGGTAATGTGTCAGTTAAACTCTCAAATTTGGATTTATTCAAATATAATATTAATCCCAATGAAATGTATGATGTGTTATTTAAAATAATTAAAATAGAGTTTGCTTCTATATTTACTTCTAAGACAGTCAACTCAGGTGGTCTCTTGTCATTTAATGATTGGGCAACAGCTGGTATTCATAGGAGCAGACAAAGTTTATATGAACTATATAGTGTGAGATCATTGTATAACCATGATGCATCTTTTCTCGAGTATGTTAAAAAATACTCTAAATTATTAAAATTTAAGAGAGTTTGTTCTATTGCAAAGTCTATGCATATCAGACAAATAATTAAAAATGCACCGAATAAAATAAAGATGACTTGGAATGTTATTAACTGGGAATCTGGAAGATTGAAAGACGACAATATTGAATACAATTTATCAATAAACAATACAATAATTCAATCTCAGCAGGAAGTTCCTACTGCTTTTGAGAGTATTTTTTCTGAGATTCCAGTTTCTATCACAAACACTCTTGCCTCCTCCACCACTGTTGCTGAGTCACTTCTTCTGGAAAATGTTAGAAAATGTCAACAAAGTTTCAATTTTAGTTTTGTTAGCGCTGGAGAAATAATTAAAACTTTTAAATCTCTAGTCATGAAAAAAACTACAAACCCTTATAAAATAATTAAAATAATTTTAAGCCAACTGCTTACTTACTTCTAAGGAAGTTCTACAACGGATGCAGGTGTTTATCTTATCAAGAATATTTTTGATGCCTGGGAGGAATCTCAGAATGCACTTGGCATCTTCTGTGATTTATCTAAGGGTTTTGATTGTGTTCAACATTCAACGCTGGTCAGGAAGCTATGTCACTATGACATAAAAGGAACTGCGCTCGATCTTCTGATTTCATATCTAAATAATAGAATTCAGAAGGTCGACGTGAATGGCAGGAGATCTCCTGGGACTCTTCTCAGTATGGGGTACCACAAGGGTCTAGTCTCGGACCGTTCCTCTTCCTTATCTATATAAATGATCTTCCTAATCTTATAGAAAAAACATAAGGTAGTATTGTTTGCGGACGACGCTTCACTGATTTTCAAAGTGAAAAGAAACCAAGCTATGTATGACGAAGTGAACGATATTCTATCTGGCATCGTGTACTGGTTTAGCGCTAATAATCTATTGTTAAATAGCAAGAAAACGAAATATATAAAATTTACCGTACCAAATGTCAAAAATGTTGATGCAAGTGTTTTGTTGAATGGAGAGGTGGTAAAACCGGTGGAATCTGCTGTATTTCTTGGTATTACTCTGGATTCCAAATTACAATGGGGCCCCCATATTGAAGGATTGGAGAGCAGACTTAGTTCTGCAGCATACGCGGTTAAAAAGATTAGACAATTAACTGACATACATACGGCGCGACTTACTTTGGTATTATGTCCTATGGTATATTGATATGGGGCAGCGCTGCCGATATTAATACAATATTTGTGCTTCAGAAGAGGGCTATTCGCGCTATTTATAACCTAGGTCCTAAAGAATCATTGAGAGCAAAATTCAAAGAAATTAACATCTTGACTGTTGTTTCTCAGTATATTATTGATAATGTAATGTATGTTCATAGGCACATACGTGAATTTGCTAGAACCTGTCATAACCATAATGTTAACACCAGGAACAGACAAGCTTATAATGCCTACTACTCGGCTTAGTCGATTAGTAAGTCTTTTGTGGGGCGATGTATATGCCTTTACAACAAGATCCCAGAAAATGTTCAAAACAAACGTTTTATTTATTTATTTATTTCACCAATAAAGCCCCTATCCTTACAGAGTGATCTATTGCGATAGAGGCTTGATTTAAATTTAAGTATTTAAATTAATATAAACATAAATCTTAAAGCTACTACTAACAATCTATACCTACTATACTAGATTATTACTATAATAATTAATATTACTACAGCATACAACAACTACTCTAATTTTAAACTCGTTCAGTGAGCAAGCAAACAAGTCAATCCTATGCGAAAGTTTCTTTAAGAAAGATTGGTTCTCGCTCGCGGAATTACGAGCAGCTGCTGTCCCCTTCGCCTTGTAGCGCGTCCATCCGGTACCCACAGACCTATTCGCTCCAGTAAGGCTGGATGACTTACCATACCACGCAAAATTTTCCATAAGTATATAACCAGGAGTACGTCCCTCCTAGTGTTTATTATACCCAACCATGCCAAGAATAAAAAGTGTAGGATATAGAAGTGGATATCCTGGGTACTTTGTAGAGTTTTAGATATATAAACCTAACAAATTTATTTTTTATTCGTTCCAACATTAGCTTGTATTTGGCTTCACGTGGAGCCCATATGATAGCATTATATTCTAAATGTAGTAAAGTATTACGTTATTCAAAAGAATTGTTAAAAAACGTTTGTGTGGTAAGGTTACAATAACATAAATTACTTTCTTAATGATACCACACATTGGAAATGGAGCGACCGCTCTCAGGCTACTAAATAATAAGTTTAATTGTACAATGTTACTTTGTAAACATATTTTTTGATGAAAAAAAGCCCGCTGAGGTTGTTGCGCCCGTTCTTCCTGCCGGCCTGAGGCAATCATTTTGGAATCACTTTCAATAAGTGATGTCACATCCTATTCTGAATAAAAATATTTGAATTTGAATTTATAGGTAATTTTCGCGAGTAATAGAATTAGATAAGTATCTACCCACCGGGCGCGGCGTAAAGGAATCTCGACCTTGATATTATAGCAAGGTAAAGGTTTAGTAAACAACTACAACTAGTTTATTATTTACTTGTTTGTTATTTATTATGACACTGTTCGATATCATTCGAGAATAATCCTTAATGGTATGAAAAGAGTACCTATATAAGCAGTGCACATTCAGTGCGATACCTACAGCTAACGATTAAACAAATATAAATTAGTTCAGAAGAAAAATTTGTTAACAAAAGGGTACTATAGAATAAAATTTATTGAAGTAGGCGTTACTTTGTGGAAATCCATAATTATCCAAATGTTTTGAGTTTTGTTTAGTGTTATATTGGCGGAATCAACGCTAAAGAAAATTCAAAACATTTGGATACTATAGAATATCTGGATCTTAATAACCCTTGGGACTGATTTGGTAGGCTGTAACATTTCTGTCGCAAATTGATAAACGTAATCATAGTTAAATTACAATTTGTTATATGAGCTACTTTTATTTTTATTGTTTAATTTTATATAATATTAATTATATATAAGTTTACTTTTGTTAATTATAATTTTATTTTAGCTGCAAATAAAATATGTTATTATTATTATTATATATAGCTTGTAGTATAAAAAACGACATTTTTAAAATGTTTTTGATTGATTGATTGGCAAGCAATACAACTGCTAGTAAATGGTACGTACCTGGTGAGAAGTAGGTAAACTTACTAGTTTCGTGTAATAAACTATTAACGGACTGACAAGTAACAATTATTGGTAGAAGCGAAATCCCAGTTATAACACAAGTGAAGTGGGAGTGCAACTCGGATGGAATTACATTAGCCGGGACGCGAGAAGAGCGCTACATCAGTGACAACGCCAAGTACTGCACCTGCACCCCCACCGACTGATATCGTGATGGCTTTGACGGAACGTTGCTGCCTGCTATGCAGACCATACAACACAGGTGGCAGGAGAGCCAACAATAAACGACAGTCCAATTCCAGAAGAGCCAACCTAAAATAAGTGCCAAGCTCGAACTGGGCTCTGTAAAGTATGATGAAAAATTCAAAGGCGTCCAAGGAGCATTGGATTTCGTTACCGCCGGAATACGTAGGAATAGTGCAGCGCAGGACCGATCGTCGTGGAAATGTTTGGGGGAGGTCCAGCAGTGGACTTCTTTCGGCTGATATGATGATAACGATTATGAGGTGGTGTCCACGTATATAGAGCTCGACATTATATGGGCCCTGCTATAAGACCTAAATACGTAAACGTATTTTCCTCCTCTAGAAAAGAAAATTGTTATTCAATATCAGAATCTAACGATCTAAGATCATTTGGAGAAGAAAAGGCTCCATGGAAAAAACTTAGCAGAACTCTCATTTAATAAAATGACCTTTTGGCGATCGCTCCATTGTCTTCGAGGTGTGGAGATAATTTACTGATAATTTCCACTACGGGATTAACCAGGCTATTCATCAAAATTTGTGTGATTCGGTCATAGAAATATATAGATAGTTTTGGTTCGAAGTGAATATATTCAATTCATAAATAAATGAACAAATCACATCACAATTTTTTCTCGAATTCGGTAAGTAATATTTTTTGTTACAAGCATTATATTCAAATAATTATAATTTAATAAATATAAATAATTAAATAGTTATATTGTGAGGGAAGGTTTATCAACTTGATTCTCTTGGGCGCATATTATAAATTGCTCTAATATTCCTCTGTTGGAGCACAAACATTCAATGAACATCCGCAGTATTTCCCCACAATAACAACCCATATAAAATAATGCTATGGAAAGTACGTAAAATAGACCAAACGAGCTGGATTCAGATCCTAATAACGTTCCCATGGAAAATAGTTTATAGTAAATCTTCTCAGATAGTGACTTCGAAGTTATGGTACAACTGGGCTAAAAGGCCAACAGTGTCTCATTTATTACCTCCATACTAATTTTGTCATTCCTAACCTCTTGTTGACCTTATTATTTTTAAGCAGGCTATCAAAGATACGTAGACATTTTGACCTCAATTAGTAAATTTGACATTTTCAAATTTATTCGTTAAAATGATGATATTTTAATGCCCTTCCAAGGTGTACATTTAACTAATTTGTGTATTCATACTCGGGTGTAGTAAGACTCTAAACTTCACTTCATGGCTATAAAATACACTCTTGTAGAAGTCGCTAGCCCCTTAATGAACTATTTCAACTTTATAATTACAGATTTTATAGTATTATAAAGACTTATTAACAAATAATAATAGTATTTTATGCAATAGTTGTACAAGATGTGTAAAAAAACGCGAGTGTCGTAGGTTGTGATGTGAGTCGCAGGATACCGTCGCAATGAAAGACGCCATGAGCGTTAAACAACGGTATAGGTACAATATTTATTCTACGACTCGATAATTTCATTTATTAAACAAACAAATACCACTACTTTTCGAGTTGCCGCTTAAATAGGCGAGAAATGTATTGTATGTATATATAGGTATACCTGTCTCTGGTGAGTGGTTTTATTTCTACTTCAAGGAATGGTGGAATGTACACACCCATACAGCCAACGCGGGATATGTGAATAACATAATTTACAAGTTCTTTTTCTAAAGTTAACATTTAAATGTTTAGTCTAATGATTTAAACATGGAAATAATATTTATGTAATATAGGATGTATTACCGAATATTTCTATGTATCTACCATACCTAACCTAGAGTTTATATGCTTCTTTGGCGGCATTATTGTATGGTACATAATCTTACACAATGCTTTTTAGGCCATAGAAAATTGACTTTTTCAAAGACTCAACAAAGTAGGTATGTAGGTCAAACTAAAAGTTTTGCGTAACTTAAAAAAACATGTTATAACCAAAATACTATGTTTATTGCTTTTTAAGATACTCTCGTTCACATTTTAAACATTTTTTTCATGCGATCGAACCATTATTTAAAACAGGAGGACCACAGATCTGAAGGCATGTTTTCTACGTGTGTAGAAGTGAAACCTCTCATCAAATCTTGATTTTGGGGAAAATACAGAAATCACAGGGTGCTAGGTCAGGGCTATGTGCAGGAGTGACGAGTTGTAATTTTTCGGAAGCTAAAAATGACTTAATTTTGTAGGCCGTGGGTGAAGAAGCGTTGTCATGATGTAGGAGAACGGGGCTTTTTGTTCGGCTTTCGCGAACTTTTTTTAATTCCCTGGGTAAACAAATGGTAGAATACCACTCGGCATTAACACTCCTTTGATCTTCAAGTGGATTTGTGCAGATGGGACCCGTAGCTGAGAAATAAAATGCGATCATTTTTTTGCCAACGTTTCTCGCCTGCCTCACTTTTGTTGGACTGTTCGCATTTTCAAACATTCACAAGATTGCTGTTTTTTTTCGGGTTCAAAACAATAAAATCCACGTTTGGTCTCCTGTGACAATGTCATAAACAGCATTAGAATATCCGTGGTCGTACTTCATTAGTATCTGTGAGCACCGTTCCACGCGAGCCCGCTGCTGCTCCGCTGTCAGTTCATGAGGTTTCTTTGGCTCATACCAATCCCCAATAGTCCTCGAATTGTCTCATAGGTAATCCGCGGGTTTTCTTCAACTAGCCGCTTAACAGTAGCCACATTATTTTCGTTGACGGCAGTTGAAGGCCGCCCTTCACGAAATTCGTCATCTAAAGAAACCCGACCTCTCTCAAATTCAGCAAACCCTAGCCTCACGGTGCTCAAGCAAGGTGCTTCTCTCCCAAAAGCATTTTGAACACGAGCGGCACAGTCTTGCGGAGAGAGAGAACTTTTAAAATAATAAAAAATCATCGCTCTAAAACCTTTTCGACTAAATTCCACCTTCATTGCGTACGTAGAACTTTGATGTGTGATAAAAAACAATTGACAAATGATTTGATTTGACCGCCAATTGTTTTTTTATTACTAAGAAGGTTGCAACGTTTCAAAACATATAACATTCGAAATTCAAATAGTTCCGATTAGCTAGAAGTGCAAAACTATTAGTGTGCCCCATGTATTACTGATTGTGGCTGTATAAATGACAGATAAAAGTAGAGGAGTAGAAAAAATAATTTGTATAAACACTGTACAAAAAGTATATATTAATTACCTATCCACTACTTATTAGAACTTAAGTTTAAAGTTTTCTGTTTTGCTTGGTGTCTGTTTGTCGTCATCGTCGTCTTTTCGCTTTATCATCATCTTGATGAACTGGTTATGCTGATACGCCGGAAGTGATACTCCCAGTGCATCACAATTACGCAGAATCTCAGTGCAGCCTCGGACATCTCTATTCTTTACTGAAAAATGTAACAAAATATTAACGAATCTAGTTGGACCTGTTTGAATAAGTTTATCTGTGGATAATACAGATGAGCATGTTTATTGAGACAAACACTGCTTAAATAGTTTTATCACTTCTAGTAAGCCGAGTTAGACGCATCATAAGCATGGTGCTCAGGATCAGGCAGTGGTGCGTCAGTCCCACAGGAGGGTCAACAGCAACTATGTAGCGGTCAGGATGTGAGGTCAGCGGAAGGTCGATCAGTGAAGGTGTATGATCTTTCACGTCTGGGATTCGCATTGGCATTAATGTGTCAGACCATAACATGCTAGAGCAAAGTCCTGAACAGATAGTTGAAATCTCCATATATCATGTTCTCTGTGGTGGATATCTGCTCTAAAATGGAACCTGTAGCCATTTGTATGTGATCTAGAAGTTTCGTCAGTCTCTGCATTACTGCTATGTAACCTATACAGGTATGTGTAGATTTGCAATGGTCAACACACAGCCAGTCTTTCAAGAATACTCAGGCACCAAGAACAAACATCCTTCCTGATGTAAACGCAGAAGAGAAGGAGTGTTCTAGTTCAAACTGTAGATAGTAGAGGTAAGATGTATAAGCCAGAGAGGATATCTGTGTCTCTGTCAAAAAGAGTGTTAGGCCTCCAGATAGTGGACAGACCAAATAAAACCAGCAACACCACTACTTCACATCATTTTTATGCGGGGGAGTGCTATTGCTAGGTGTGTCCCTAAGGAAGCTACATGACACTACCACTCATTAAAAGTTTTATGAACAAATATTTTCATTTCTGAGACACATGAAATAAGAAATTACTCACATTTATAGGCAAAGAGAATCTTAAGAATATGTGCATATTCATCCATCATTTTATACTTAAGGAGAATCTGTAGGAACCTTGCTGCTGCATCATCATTGTATTCCTTTAAAACACTTATGCACATTGCTGAAGCCCTGAATATCAAAATAAATACGAACATTAAAATGAATATTCACAATTTACTGCAAAAACTATAAAAAAATTAATTTGACCAATTAAAATTATGTTTATCATACAAGATATTACATAAAAAATACCCTTTTACAAATTACATAATTTTGAAGATACTTATAACTACATAATATGTAAAATAATAAATTCTTATTAATAACTACCAATATAAAATGGAGCTCACAATAAAGTTTATTTTTACTTTGAGCTTTAGAGACATTTACAAACTAACTTCAAATAATGTGCAATTTGCTGCACAGTCATTGTTGACCTATCAACATTTATATTTACCACTGAAATTGAACCCACAACTAGCTGTCCACAACATAGACTCTTATGGTTATATTTCACCACAAAACCACGGTGGCTCAACTGGTAGAGCCATTGTGGTGTAAGCAACCAAACTAGAAACTATAAAGACACCATAGTCATGAGATGTCCGAGCTGGTCTCGCCACCAAATTTGTTGAGCAACAAAACAGACACCTGGTGACTAACTCCCTATAGTGCTCTATATATTTTGTTGGTAGTGGTGACTGGTTGCGACACCATGGTGCCCCACTCAAATATAGCCCTTATACTCAAGAACCAGCCAGCTTTCTAAATTTCATGTGGGTCATGCCTTACAAAGTGTGTTATTAAATAATGTATGCCTAAAATAAAGAAGAATATTATGAAGCATGGCTATGGCTAAGAATAAGGGTTTGATTCAGTATAGAAAAGGAAAGGCATAGAGAAAATCCTCTCTACAATAAGATGTAACTGTAACTAAAGAGTAAGCACTATAGATTAAGAAGTTGGTTCAACATTAGGGTTGAGCACACCTTGTTTAAATATGATATCCAAAAATCATTCAACAAAGTATTCCAAATCACACTCCCCAATCAAAGTAACTTATTTATATGTGGGAATGCTACAGATAAACCTTACAATAACATGTATTGTCAGTGTGCAGAGGCAATTGCCCGCAACAATAAGGCAATTACAGCCAGACACTTATACTTTAACAAATAGGAGCAAGAATGTGTGTTACTTACATATTTTTGATAACCTTCTGCAGTTCTTCAGAACTCTCAAGTAATTCCTCTGCAAGTTGCTGATCTGAGAACCAATCACTTTTCCAACACATATGCCAAAAACACACAAGAGGGTAACTATCACTCCATTTATTGCTAAGTTCAAGCACATATTTCTTAAAAACAACAAGAGAAGCCTCAGACCTGTTTGTAACAGAATCATATATCAATTCTTTGAATATTGTTCTATAAAAACCTCTGTGTGCCTCATATTTTTTATATGCATTGAATAGTATTGACAAGCCTTTATCAGAGTTACCTCTCATACATTCTGCTTTTGCTAAATAATGAAAGAACTCCCCATTATATTGATAATAGTTTGGCATAACTCTGTTACAATATTTTTGTAAAACATTTACATTATTTACTTTCCCATTGGTGCTATATCCTCTAAATAGTGTTTTCAATATATCCTTTCCTATTGCAACTTTTTTCTCATAGCATATACTTATAAATTTGAGTACTTTTTTGTCCTTATTTTCAGCTAAAAGTGTCATTAAGGCTTTATCAACATCTTCAGCAGGCCATCTTGATATATCTATATATTTATTATCAAAATCATTATAGTATCTTACACTGAAATTTATAGGTTTTAAGTTATTTATTGTAACATTTCTCCGACATTCTGCAAAACACGAAAAAACATTAATAGATTCTTCTATTGGTATATGGGTAAAAGCAATGGGAAAATATCGGACAAACATTTCCTGAACACCTAAAATAAGGCGTTGCGGAGAGCGGAGTAAAACCACCTGCATCTTAGTTTAAATCATAAATTCATATTAATTGCCGAAAAGGTACATTTATTTACAGTACTTAAAAAAATATGTTTAATTTATATATAACATTGAAAAAGGTTTTTCACAATAGAAGGGAATATATCACAACAAACATTTATAAAAATCATATTATTATAGTGATCTTTCAACGTCTAGTTCACTTTTTTTTTTTGGGATTTTATGACCTGGTAACTAAGACATTTAACTAAGTCTTTTTTTTAATTATCTAAATATGTATATTTTTCATTTCAAAGTTCACTTATCACTTCACTTTATTTTATACAGTTAGAATTATTGTATTCTTAATATATTTATATAATGGTTTATAACTCCTTTTGTCTCTTAATAATTGATCAAGTGGAGGCGGGCGGGATGAAGAATCACATAAAATTTTGGAGTCACTGATTTCACTAGCCAGCACAAGTCTGTCAATCAGAAATGTTTGGCAGTCGAAAGGTGTGACGGTGCAGTATTATGTCCAAAACGCAATCTATTTATCGTGGTAATAAAATCTCTGTTGCAATCCATCAATTAATTGTACCATGGTCTGACTTGTGACAGGGTCGACTCTGACCATGTATGTTTTCTTGTATGCGGCCATACCATTTTCCTTTATTATCTTGGTCTTTCTTCCACATGTCTAACCACCATTTGATTTTTGTTTAATAATATTAAACAAAAATCAAATGGTTATGTAGTCGCAGGAAGTGATGACAACGAGGCTAAGTTTGCTCCATTATTACTACAATTGTCATTAAATCTCCGAGCATCATCCCATCTGAAACAAGTTCCATACCATAGTTATTGCCCTAGTGTCGAGTCATACATATTTAAAAGATCGTGTAGCGTATGTGGTTTATATTTTTTTTCAAATAAAGCCGCTAATCAACACAAAAAATCGCATAAAAAACAAGAAATGTTACCTATAGCGAAAATTCGTCCTCAAAGAATTGCGGCTAGACGTGCCCGAGAAATTCTCTGTTTAATGAATGATGACGATGCTTTATGGATTGAAGAGAATGATGTCGACACTAAGGATGTTCCAGACGTTCAAATTCAGAACGAAAATGAAGTGCCTGATTTACCAGCAATACCTAAAATAAAAGAGTGGATCCAAAGTTCATGGACACTCGATAATTAAGTTTTTTATCTTTAATTAATATAATTAATCGTTTATTATTTTCTAACTAGTCGTTTGTTTTTTCGGTTTTATGAAATGTTGGACTTTATGTTGATTTTATTAGATTATTATTTAATAAAAATAAGTAAAAAATTAAAATAGCTGTTTTCTCTCGATTATTTTTAAATACATACATAAATTAATTAAAAAATGTGTGACGTCACATCAGGAGGGGGGGGGGGTTAAAAATGTGACAACCTGTGACAAGGACGGGGGGAGGGAAAATTCGTGTGACGTACTTTATGGATGGCCCCTAACTTTTGAATTTCTTGGTCAATATATTGGAGACAATCAGTTAAAGGAATCTCTATAACATTTTTAACATCAACTGAATACCTTCATATTATGCAGTCTTATCAGCTATTTCGTTACCTGTTATACCTTTATGTGATGGCACCCATAGGAACTTTAGGAAGGCCACTTGAATATGCTCAAGGTGGTATTTATAATTTATATATTATTTCTTTTATAAAAAAGAGGATATAGTTAGATTTAAAATTAACTGTAATATTAGTTAAACCTTTTATTAAGCTTAAAGAATCTGTTACTTTTAAAAAGTTCTAAAGTTGTGAATTTCGCGTATTCTTATTAAGGCGCGGTTTTCCCAACACTTTAGGTAAAAATTGCGCGAACGTTAGATTCGATAGGTACGCATGGACACGGGCGTCGGGCTTGGCTGAGAACGAGCCGAGCGATGCGGTTCAACGACCGCCGACCCAGAAGAACCGCGTAATATTTTTTAAAACCTGCAGTTGTGCTAGAGTACGGAATTACTGTGATAATATTTTTTATGCATTTTTGAAGTAAATCTTTTTTATCGACGTATGAGAGAAATGTTATATTACGCGCAAAATTATGATTTCAACATTATGGATATCGCATCCGAGATTCTCAAGGGTGCAGAGAACGATTGTGTGATCATTTTTGAAATCCAAGATGTCCGCCGCGCAAAGTAATGATTTCAACAATATGGGTATCGTATCCGAGGTTCTCGAGGGTGCAGAGAACGAATTTGGGATCATTTTTGAAATCCAAGATGGCCGCCGCGCAAAATTATGATTTCAACAATATGGGTATCGTATCCGAGGTTCTCGAGGGTGCAGAGAACGAATTTGGAATCATTTTTGAAATCCAAGATGGCCGCCGCACAAAATTATGATTTCAGCAATATGGATATCGTGTCCGAGGTTCTCGAGGGTGCAGAGAACGATTGTGTGATCATTTTTGAAATCCAAGATGGCCGCCGCACTTAATTATGATTTCAGCAATTTGGGATATCGTGTCCGAGGTTGTCGAGGGTGCAGAGTTTTTGTATTGGGATCATTTTTGAAATCCAAGATGGCCACCGCTCAAAATTCGTCCTCGATACCCTCGAGAATCTCGGATACGGTATCCATATTGCTGAAATCATAATTATGAGTGGCGGCCATCTTTAAATTCAAAAATGATCACAGAATCGCTCTCTGCACCCTCGAGAACCTCGGACACGATATCCATATTGCTGAAATCATAATTTTGTGCGGCGGCCATGTTGGATTTCAAAAATGATCACAAAATCGTTATCTGCACCCTCGAGAACCTCGGAAACGATATCCATATTGCTGAAATCAAAATTTTGTGCGGCGGCCATCTTGGATTTCAAAAATGATCCCAAAATCGTTCTCTGCACCCTCAAGAACCTCGGATACGGTATCCATATTGCTGAAATCACAAGTATTAGCGGCGGCCATCTTTGAATTCAAAAATGATCACACAATCATTCTCTGCACCCTCGAGAACCTCGGACACGATATCCATATTGCTGAAATCATAATTTTGTGCGGCGGCCATCTTGGATTTCAAAAATGATCACAAAATCGTTCTCTGCACCCTCGAGAACCTCGGACACGATATCCATATTGCTGAAATCATAATTATGAGCGGCGACCATCTTTGAATTCTAAAATGATCACAGAATCGTTCTCTGCACCCTCGAGAACCTCGGACACGATATCCATATTGCTGAAATCCTAATTTTGTGCGACGGCCATCTTGGATTTCAAATATAATCACACAATCGTTATTTGCACCCTCGAGAACCTCGGACACGATATCCATATTGCTGAAATCATAATTTTGTGCGGCGGCCAACTTGGATTTCAAAAATGATCACAAAATCGTTCTCTGAACTCTCGAGAACCTCGGACACGATATCCATATTGCTGAAATCATAATTTTGTGCGACGGCCATCTTGGATTTCAAAAATGATCACAGAATCGTTCTCTGCACCCTCGAGAACCTCGGACACGATATCCATATTGCTGAAATCATAATTTTGTGCGGCGGCCATCTTCGAATTCAAAAATGATCACAGAATCGTTCTCTGCACCCTCGAGAACCTCGGACACGATATCCATATTGCTGAAATCATAATTTTGTGCGGCGGCCATCTTCGAATTCAAAAATGATCACAGAATCGTTCTCTGCACCCTCGAGAACCTCGGACACGATATCCATATTGCTGAAATCATAATTTTGTGCGGCGGCCATCTTGGATTTCAAAAATGATCCCAAAATCGTTATCTGCACCCTCGAGAACCTCGGACACGATATCCATATTGCTGAAATCATAATTTTGTGCAGCGGTCATCTTGGATTTATCTAACTTCCCTAAAGTACATATATACAAAAATCCCGCGTGGCATAATATTCAAAATAATATTACGTAAATTTTATTTTAGTACTTTCCGACTTACATTTACCTATATATTTCAACAAATACGCTGTCGCATCATCATTATTTTTTTACTATGATTCCCGCTTTGTACTTGTTTGCTAAAATCTTACGTAATGTGAGCCCGAGAGACACGAACACAATACCTTCCTTGACAGTGGTCAGGGGCGTACTTCTGGCTTGAGCGAGCATGCAACCAAGGCGTCGCGTTTGGTTTATTACGAAAAAAATTAATATAAAATAATTCATAAAGCGTATTGATAAATCCCACAGTGAAAACTTATAAGTACTAATAAACTATCGAATAAAATAAGTTTTGTGCTTATAGCTATCATAGTTTTATGATAATATAAACAATTAAAATAAAAAAGACAATTAAAAAAAAAAAAATCTATCGAGATTTTTTTTCGTAATCGTGTTTTCGAAACAGCCATAATTTAGATAAAGAAATGAAGATAAACATGTCAAAAAATTAGAACCGTAGTATTTGTAGAAGTATTTTAAGTAGATTTTTAAAAATGTTACTTTTTAGGACTATAGCGCCTTAATGCCTGATAGACTGCATATAATTCTGCTATAAAAATTTAACATGATTGGTGTAGAACAAAATTTTTACAAAATTTGGTTTGTGGATCATATAGAGCAGAATGTACATAGTCACTCCCTTTAGTTCCATCAGTATACATAACATAGTATGTTTTATTATTACTTAAAAATTATAGCATATCTAAATTGTTGTTTATTGTGTTTTTCATTTCTGTTAAGGGTTGAAAAATACACTGGTAAGAAAAGGAGTAACATGGCCATTGTGATTGTTTTCTTATTTTACAAAATTTCATATCTGTTTCTAGAAGTATGTTGGGCAATTCTGGAGAGATACCACTTAAGAGATCAATCCCTGTTGTTAATGATCCTACAGATCTATTTATATAAAATAAAATTTTACTCATTATTAATTTGTTATTAGAGTATATTACTTTGAGACAGTATCTTTCTGCAAGCAAAAGCGGCCTCAAAATTAAAGACATTATTTTTGTTTCAACTTCCATGGCCCTTATAGGAGTTGAACACATTGCACCAGATACTATTCTCAGCTCTGTTCTGTATGATATCTAATTTATTTGCATGCCTGCTGTTCATGTATGCAAGTGAGCTATAGTCAAAGTGACTTCTGACAATAGATTTGTACAAAATTGAAAGTATTTTGGGATCTGCTCCACAGGATATACCAGCAATACATTTAATCCCTTAAGTGCACTTTTGGATATGGTTTTTATATGTTCTTCAAATGTTAGTTTTCTGTCTATTGTTATGCCCAAAAATTTCTTTGAATTTACTCTGTTAATAATTTGTCCATTATAAAAAATACTATAAATTGGATTATCATGTCCAAAAATCATTACACTGCTTTTAGATGGGTTGATCGTTAAATGTAAAATTTCATGATAATATTGAAAGAGTTGAAATAATAAAAATTAACCAAATTTTGTTGATGGCAATCTGCAAATTATAATTGCAGCTATACAAAACAATGTCATCAGCAAATTGTAAAATATTTACATCATAACTATTTACATATTTACAAATTTCACAATTATATATATTGTACAACAAAGGTGATATTGCAGCACCCTGCATTGTACCTTTTGATGCAGTTTTTGGCCACCTAATTGATTATTGTATTTTACATATAGTATTCTATTATTCAAAAAATTTAATATCCATTTACTAAGCAGTCCTGGTATTCCTAATCTAGTCGAAATTCTAACAAGTATGGCAGGATCTACACTATCAAAAGCACCTTGAACATCAAGGAATACACAAACAGTTTGTAACTTCTTATATTTCGTATGTTTCAGTTCAGAGATTAAACTGGCAAAACTATCTGCACAACAACACCCTCTACGAAATCCGTATTGAAATTGTGGGATGATATGATTGGATTCAACATACCAGTCGAGACGAACTTTAATCATATTAAATATTTTACCAAGACAAGAAGATAAGGATATTGGTCTGTAAGAACTGGCAAGCTCCGGAGATTTCTCAGGCTTGAGTATGGGGATAACACATTGAAGTTTTCCATGACTGTGGAATAATTTTCTTGTACCAAAGTAGATTTAGGATATTAAGGAAAACCTTTTGAGCAGATTCATCTTAATTTTTAATAATCATGTAAGGATAATCATCGAGACCTGGAGTTGTGTTTTGTCTAGATTGTAAACTCTTTGTAAATTCATTCCATGTAAATGAATTAAGTAAAAATTTTGAATTTTTATCATCATTGTTTAATTTATATAAATTATCTAAGTCATTAGTCTCAGTTAAAACTCTTTTATCGGATAAGTTCTCTAGAAATGGAGAAATAAACTCATCTCCATATGATTTATTGCCTACTCTTACCTTTGAATATTTTGATGAGATTCCAAATCTTAATTATTGGAGTAGTTCTATTAAAAGAGTTACATAATTATTCCCTCCTATCTTTTTCTGTTCTGAGATAGTCCTTTTTTTTAATGCATCTTTTTTTTTTGTAGTTTATATAATTATCTATATTAGGCGCACTTCTGTATAGTTTTAATGCATTATATGAAGCTATAACACTTTGTTCACAAATATTATTCCACCAAGGTGCTGGTTGCCTACTTACAAAGTTATTTCGTTTAGTGAACTTTGGAATTGTCATTTCTTTAAGAGTATCTAAACATACACAGAAATCATTGTAACTTGAAACTGGATCATGCAATTTTAAAACCAGGTTATCAAATAATGTTTTGGAGAGATTTTTATCTGATTCCCAATTAGCTTTTTTATATATAAACCTATCTACTGGAGAATTGAGATTGGAGATGTGATATTTATCAATACAAATTGAGATCGCTGTTATTCTTGGATAATGGTAACTTCCCATAGTATCATCATGGACAGACCAATCGCAAAGTGATGCGAGGCCAACACTAATAAATCCAGGCCTCTGCTTTTAGTAGATATACAACCAAATGCAATGTGATGGGCATTGAAATCTTCACCTATTAAAATAGGTTTTGGAAGATTATTAATAATATTTTGCAGTCTATTTATTCTTATATGTCCCTTAGGAGGACAGTTAACACAAAGAATAGTCAAATTTCCACTACTAGTAGACAAGGACAGAGCAATGGTTTGAATATCTTCATAAAAAGTAGTGTCTAAGATATTATATTTTAAATAAGGTTGAATGAGTATTGCTCCTCCATTATGATGGTTATTAGAGTTTTTATTATAAATATTATATCCGGGTATTTTAAAACTATTATCTTTAAACCAAGTTTTATTTAATAAACATATATCAATAGACTTTTCATTTAAAAATGTAGTAAGTAAGGGTTTTTTGCTATTTGCACTTTGTATATTGTATTGAGCGATATGTAACTTTGAATGAGTATGGTATGGATCCATTATTTTAATTTTTTTATTAAAGCATCTTTAATTGTTGCAACAGTGGTAGGAGCATCATCACCTTTATTAGCCAGTTCCACCAGTGTCTGTACTAGGGCCATCAGCACATCATTGTTGGCAACAATATGGTTTTTAATGTCTTGTTGTGTACAGACATACTTATCATTATTTACACTATCTACAATATTATTTACAGATTTATCTACAGTTTTATTTACAGGTTTATGTATAATTTTATGCATAGGTTTATTTACAATATTATTTACAAATGGTTGTTTGGGTGTTGAAAGAAGGGGGAAATCTAATTCTTTTCTTGTATTTAAATTCTTAGTTGTAGCACTTGCATATGTTACTTTTTGTTTTTTTTCCATAATTTTCTTAATTTTAATTGGACATAGTTTGGAGATTGCTAAATGATATCCACTGCAATTTACACAGCAGATTTCATTAGGTTTATTACATTATTTAAACAAGTGATCACTTCCACATATGGAACATCTTTGCTTACTGTTGCAAACTTTTGCAGAGTTTTGAACAGTAAGCAAAACTTTTTAATTTAAAGCATTTAAAACATTGCTGTAATGGTGGAACATATTCAAATACTATATAAGAGAATAGATCGTATTGAACATTATCGGGTAACAAATTAGATAAAAAAAGTTATGCTCACAGTCAGTAGTGGGACACGTTCTTTACCAATTTTCTTTGTAAATCTTCTTATAGCTATTATTTCGTAAATGGAGCTCAATCTGCTATAAAGTTCTTTGTTTGAGATATTGGTTGGAACAAATCTTATGACTCCAATTTTTTCTATTTGAGCAGCTGGAATAAATGCCCTCATACCATGTTTAGTTAAAAAATAACTGTTATTAATAAAATTATGGGCTGTATTACACTGTTTAAAAATAACAGCTATTTTACTTGCGTTGACACGCTGTATAGCCGTCACACCTTTGATGTCATTGGCGAAAATATGGTTTAAATAAGTAGGGCTCTTGTTGCCCAGATTTTCATTGCTCACTGAAACTTTATATTCTGTATTTATCGTATTTTCGGGGTATAGTCTTTTATAGTTGGGTTTATAATAGGGTAAAAAGTCCTTCTCATCGCCTCCACCATCACCATCAACATTTTTTATTGGTTGTCTTCGGACCGAGGACGTTTCAGTGAGGTAGGCGGGCTATCCCCGCCCCCCTCATATCCCTCCATCTCAGCAGCCACTCACTATATTATTAATTATTTTTAATAGCAAAACAACGAGAAATACTTGAATTATTAATATAAAATTAAAATTCAAAAATTTTTGTAAACCGCGCCAATTGAGGTTCCCGCCAAAAGTCCAACGTCAAGTTCACACGTCACTCACGGTCACAGATAATTTTGAATCAAATTAGACCATAACTCTAAAATTTTACGAACTTTACTAAACATTTTTACATTAATAATTCTAATTATGAAAATTAATACTTTGGAAATTGATATCTGAAAAAAATCTAAACATTTACAATTTTTTCCCGAGCCATCTGTTTATTTGTTTTTATAATAGTACCTGAACCTTAACTTCTAAGTCGATAACTTCACCTAATCAGGCACATGGCAGTTGCAACCACAAATTTAAGCCTTGTCTATTTTTATGGCTATAACGCTAAAAACCAACATACTTTTTAAATAATGTTGGTATTAGCTCAATAAACATAAAACAGGACTCTAAATATGAATCTCTGGTAAAAGAAGAAAAGAAAGAAAGTACTGATTAAATAACATATTAAATACTAAATTTCTCATATTTACGTTCTTGTACAAGTGGTGGTCACTGGGTGACGGGCGCTCCTATGCGCAAGACCGTGTCCTATTTTTTTATTTTAAAGTTTACGACAAGAAATAAAGTTTATGTTAAGGTGCACAAAAATTTTGAATTTTAGTCATATTCTTACACTGAAATTTTGTAGCCTATGCCTTGAAGATAATATCGTCGGTTTACTGCAAGAACTCACTAAGTGCAAATAATCAAAGTAACTGCGCGAACATCCTCTTGACGAGTTCTATAAAATGCAAAAACTCACGTATTTCTAGCTGTTCTAATTTGGAAGTTATAACGTATGCATAAAGTTAATAATTAAAATTTTGACAATCATTTTATCACTTTATAAACTTTAAAAATAAATCGAAATAGTGAAGTAATAACCTAATGAACAATTCCTTTTTTACAAAACTCGTTTATGTTATACGAAATATATATAACGAAACTTGGTTAAAAGTCATTAGCTGCGCTTAATTACTTATTGTAAACAATAATGTAATAATAAGTCTTATTAAACAATTTTAATTAATTCTATCAAATCAAGAGATGGAAACCAAATTAAACATAGTTTGTCAAAAAATATTTTTTTTTATGATTGATCATTGCTCTTATAATAAAGTCTTATTTTTTTTTTTTTTTGAGAGGAGGAAACACGTAACACGTATTTACGCCCCGGAACGGGGCGTAATATGTCGGACTCGAGTGTCCGAGTCGAGTGTCACAGCGAAGTAGGACGTGGGCGGTGGAGGCCGCAAAGACTACGCAACAACAGTCGCGGGGCGTCTCCTAAGGAGACTCGAACCTCAGACCGGCTGTGTGCTTGTGGGAAGGAGAGAGAATGAAAATGAAAATGAAGATGAAAAGATGAGAAGAACACACTCCCCGGCGAGTGTGGTGATGTTTAGTGTAATGTATGTAAGTGTGTATGTATGTGTTTATGATTGTATGTATGTATGTTTGTATGTGTGTAAATGTTAGTGTGCATGTATGTTTGTGTTTGTGTCTCTTTGTGGAGTGTGTTTGTGGTTGTGTAAGTGGTGTATGTCAGTCCGTCAGTCAGTCCGTGTGTTAGTGAATGTAGTGAAACGATTACAGGACGAGGACTAACGTCTCGTCGGGTATCAAAACAATGTGTGGTGTATCTAGGGTGCGGGCCGCTGGCCATCGTCAGAGTGACGAGTGCCAGTGGTTTGCGGTGGTTGACCGCGCCTACGCCTGCGAAGGCGGTGTGTGCGTGTCTGTGTCGGTGTTTGTGTGGGTGTCGCGTTCGCGATGGTGATTTCGTCATCCGGGTCTACCGTTACGTGTCTGGGACGTCTTATTGGGTTGAGACTATGGTGAAGGGGGGTGTACCCGCATGCCTTCCTAACCAAGATGTTGGGATGGTTAGGCGCCTTGTCAAAGAAGCGTCGCGAGATCTCTTTAAAGTGTTGAGCTATGTCGGAAGCTCTAGGTCGCGGTGAAGGTCAACGTTTCGGATGAACCGTGTAGTAGTACTAAATTCATTTTTATATCGATTAACAGCACTTAGTGCCTTAAGATGGAATTCATTATCCCTCTATTATTATTAAGTGAATTTTCTCATCTCTCTTTTCTCCAGCTTAACTAGTACTTTTCTAGCTCGGGAATGAAACACGGAGTTGGATAAGTGCAAAGAGGGATAACGCCTTAAATCCTTACTTAAACAATATATCAGAAATTCCTTTTCACGTAAATCTCATGATGGCTTTAAAGTGTAAAAATGTTCTACCGGATAAACAGTATTTATGTTGTTCTTTTTGAAAATACTACTATGATTTAGAATGTGCAAATGTCAATCCTGGGAGATTTTTTATCATGTAGCCAGAGAAAAAAACTTCATGGAAATGTGCTGATTGCTGGAATAGTAATAAATATCCTCAGGAAGCAATCTACGTCGTCATCTTCTCTTAAAGATAATGTGACATATCGCAAAAAGTATCGACCTAATGTACAAATTCATAATTCCTTTGATTCTTTGACAGTTGATAAAGATGATGAGCATGGTATCTATTTCATGAAACCTAGCCTTGAAAATAGAAATTGCCCAGAATTGTATAGTAATAGTAACAAATTTGAAGAATAGGAAAACAAAATAACTGAATTACTAAATAAGCTAGAATCTGCGGAAGTTGAAATAGAAAATATTCTCTCGGAAAATTTTGCACTTAAGGAATTAATTGATAAACAATACCAAAAAATTCAATCCTTACTACAGATCTGTACACCCAACCAAAAAATAAATAAAAATCGCAGGATATATAAACAGAAATTGAACTGTACAAAATAAAATTTTACAGATATAGATTTCAACAATCACTCTAGCATCAAAAGCACACCAAAGTTAAATAGGTCTGTGGAATATATTGAGATCCAAAATAAACAAACAACTTTACGTTATGCATATCAATAAAAAAATAAATATAGCAATAGATACCTAATGCAAAGCACACTGCTCGTATCTAGATCCAAAAAAAGTAGCATCATTTGTGCATCGCTCAAGATATTCTAAACACTATAAGAAACCAAAAATAACTCGGAAATTGACACTATTAGATTACTTTCCCATAGTACAAAAAACTGACAGTAAAGACTTATTAAAATAACAAGAAAACTTTAATACAGTAACTAACAATAGTAGTGGCAACTGTTTTCGTATCTAATTATAAAGATACCCAGTTCCATTTGCTAGTATTCTGGCAAAGAGAGAATTGTTGGAAATAAATAACAAAAAATTCCTGACGGAAACATTTATCCAAAAAGGATTTGAAAAAAATATTAAAATACTTAACTATGTGCACTACTTTTATTTATTTATATACATTTGACTTAATAATTAATAACGCTATTTCTATAAAAAATAATAAAATAAAACTTAAATAATCTAACAAAATTAATTAATTACAAATAAAAATATCATTAAGAACGCTATCGGCAGGTAAAGTGCCCATGAAGCTGGCAACGTTACCTCTTTGTATAGCCAAACTTATCCTTTGACAGATGTACGTACCAGATCTTGGGTCACCTGTTAAATAGGTTAGACGCCTGGATAGCTCTTTTACGAGTTTTTGTGCCGATGAACCCCAAGGACCCATCGTCTCCACTCCAAAGGGAACAAATATGTATCCATCACCAAGTGATGCATATTTCCTCCGCTTTAGGTTTTCGGCAGTTTCCGCCGCTGCACTCTAGATGAATGTTCAATTTGAGAGGGGGATAGCGTGTCCACACAAGTCGCATCCCACACCAGTGGCTTTCCAAGACTCCAAGGAATGAACGTTATGCCATCAGGCCTCTTACCATCATCACGTGAAATTCCATTCAGCTCTAGGATAGCCGGCACGTTGATGGTAGCAAAGGCCCGAAGCAAGACGACGTTTAAGGCGGCATGGAGTGAGA